>NW_027274993.1:0-72581 GCF_030028105.1 Mobula birostris
ATCCTCCCCATCTAACTACATAATACCAGTGCCGTCCTCTCTATCTCTCTACATTAACAGCCAGGCTTCTCATCTATCTGCATAAGGCCATTTTTGTCCTACCATCTATCTACATAAAACCAGTGCCGTGCTACTGATCAACATAAACCATTGTTGTCCTCCCCATCTATCTACATAAACCAGTGCCGTCCCACCCATCTACCTACATAAAACCAGTGCTGTCCTACCATCTATCTACATAAAACAAATGCCGTCCTCCCCATCTGTCTGCATAAAACCAGTGTCGTCCTCCCCATCGCTCTACATAAAATCAGTGCCGTCCTCTCCATCTATCTACATAAAACCAGTGGCGTCCCACCCATCTACCTACATAAAACCAGTGCTGTCCTACCCATCTATCTACATAAAACAAATGCCGTCCTCCCATCTGTCTGCATAAAACCAGTGCCATCCTACCCATCTATCTACATTAAACCAGTGCTGTCCTCCCCATCTATCTACATGAAACAAGTGCCGTCCTCCCCATCTCTCTACATAAAACCAGTGCCACCCTACCCATCTATATACATAATACCAGTGCCGTACTCTCCATCTCTCTCATAAAACCAGTACCGTCCACCCCATCTGACTGCATAAAAACAGTGTCGTCCTCCCCATCAATCTAGATAAATCCAGTGCCATCGTACCCAACGTACTAGATAAACCAGTGCCATCCTCCCCATCTAACTACATAATACCAGTGCCGTCCTCTCCATCTCTCTACATAAAACCAGTGCCATCCTCCCCATCTATCTACATAAAACCAGTGCCATCCTCCCCATCTATCTACATAAAACCAGTGCCGTCCTACCCATCTATCTACGTAAAACCAGTGCCGTGTTCTCAATCTCTCTACATAAAACCAGTGCCATCCTCCCCATCTCTCTAAATGAAACCAGTGCCATCCTACTCATCTATCTACATAAAACCAGTGCCATCCTCCCCATCTATCTACATACAACCAGTCCTGTCCTATGCATCTCTCTACATAAAACCAGTGCCATCCTACTCATCTATCCACATAAAACCAGTGCCAAACTCCCCATCTATCTACATAAAACCAGTGTCGTCCTCCCCATTTATCTACATAAAACCAGTGCCATCCTACCCATCTATCTACATAAAACCAGTGCTGTCCTCCCCATCTATCTACATGAAACAAGTGCCGTCCTCCCCATCTCTCTACATAAAACCAGTGCCACCCTACCCATCTATCTACATAAAACCATTGCCACCCTGCACATCTATATGCATAATACCAGTGCAGTACTCTCCATCTCTCTCATAAAACCAATGCCATTTTCCTCATCTATCTACATAAGACCATGGTCGTCCTACCCATCTATATACATAATACCAGTGCAGTACTCTCCATCTCTCTACATGAATCCAGTGCCGTCCTACCCATCTATCTACGTAAAACCAGTGCAGTGTTCTCAATCTGTCTACATAAAACCAGTGCCATCCTCCCCATCTCTCTAAATAAAACCAGTGCCGTCCTACCCACACGTCTACATAAAACCAGTGCCATCCTACCCATCTAACTACATAAAACCTGTGTCGTCAGCCCCAACTAAGTACATAAAACCAGTGTCATCCTCCCCACCTATCTACATAAAACCAGTGCCGTCCTCCCCATCTATCTATATAAAACTATTGCCATGCTTTCCATCTCTCTACATAATACCAGTGCTGTCCTCCTCATCTAACTGCATAAAACCAGTGCCGTCCTCCCCATCTATCTACATAAAATCAGTGCCATGCTACTCATCTATCTACATAAAACCAGTGCCATCCTCCCCATATATCTACATAAAATCAGTGCAGTCCTCCCCATCTATCTAAATAAAACCAGTCCCATACTCTCCATCTCTCTCATAAAACCAGTACCGTCCTCCCCATCTGTCTGCATAAAACCAGTGTCGTCCTCCCCATCTGTCTGCATAAAACCAGTGTCGTCCTCCCCATCAATCTAGATAAAACCAGTGCCCGTTCACTCCATCTCTCTACATGAATCCAGTGCCGTCCTCCACATCTCTCTACATAAAACCAGTGCCCTCCTACCCATCTAACTACATAAAACCAGTGCTGTCCTCCCCATCAATCTACATTAAAAAAATGCCGTCCTCCTCATCTGTCTGCATAAAAGCAGTGTAGTCATCCCCATCTCTCTACATAAAACCAGTGCCTTCCTACCCATCTATCTACATAAAACCAGTGTCGTCCACCCCATCTATCTACATAAATTCAGTGCCATTCTGCTCATCTATCTACATAAAACCAGTGCCATCCACCCCATCTCTCTATATAAAACCAGAGCCGTCCTCTCTATCTATCTACATAAAACCAGTGTCGTCCACCCATCTATCTACATAAAATCAGTGCCATCCTCCCTATGTATCCACATAAAAACAGTCCTGTCCTCTGCATCTCTCTACATAAAACCAGTGCCACCATACCCATCTATATACATAATACCAGTGCCGTACTCTCCATCTCTCTCATAAAACCAGTACCGTCCTCCCCATCTATTTGCATAAAACCAGTGTCGTCCTCCCCATCAATCTAGATAAAACCAGTGCCGTTGTACCCAACGATCTAGATAAAACCAGTGCCATCCTCCCCATCTAACTACATAATACCAGTGCCGTCCTCTCCATCTCTCTACATAAAACCAGTGCCATCTTCCTCATCTATCTGCATAAGACCATTGCCGTCCTACCCATCTATCTACATAAAACCAGTGCCGTGCTACTGATCAATCAACATAAAACCAGTGCCATCTTCCTCATCTATCTGCATAAGACCATTGCCGTGCTACTGATCCATCAACATAAAACCAGTGTCGTCCTCCCCATCTATCTACATAAAACCAGTGCCCGTTCTCTCCATCTCTCTACATGAATCCAGTGCCGTCCTCCACATCTCTCTACATAAAACCAGTGCAATCCTACTCATCTATCTACATAAAAACAGTGCCGTCCTACTGATACATCAACATGAAACCAGTGCCATCCACCCCATCTCTCTAAATAAAACCAGAGCCCTCCTACCCATCTAACTACATAAAACCAGTGCCGTCCTCCTCATCTATCTACATAAAACCAGTGCCGTCCTACCCATCTATCTACATAAAACCAGTGCCATCCCACCCATCTATCTACATAAAACCAGTGCCACCCTGCACATCTATATGCATAATACCAGTGCCGTACTCTCCATCTCTCTCATAAAACCAGTACCGTCCTCCCCATCTGTCTGCATAAAACCAGCGCCATCCTCCCCGTCTAACTACATAACACCAGTGCCATCCTCTCCATCTCTCTACATAAAACCAGTGCCATTTTCCTCATCTATCTACATAAGACCATGGCCGTCCTACCCATCTATATACATAATACCAGTGCCGTACTCTCCATCTCTCTACATGAATCCAGTGCTGTCCTACCCATCTATCTACGTAAAACCAGTGCCGTGTTCTCAATCTCTCTACATAAAACCAGTGCCATCCTCCCCATCTCTCTAAATAAAACCAGTGCCGTCCTACCCTCCCGTCTACATAAAACCAGTGCCATCCTACCCATCTAACTACATAAAACCTGTGCCGTCCGCCCCAACTAAGTACATAAAACCAGTGTCATCCTCCCCCCCATCTACATAAAACCAGTGCCGTCCTCCCCATCTATCTATATAAAACTAGTGCCATCCTTTCCATCTCTCTACACAATACCAGTGCTGTCCTCCCCATCTAACTACATAAAACCAGTGCCGTCCTCCCCATCTATCTACATAAAATCAGTGCCATCCTACTCATCTATCTACATAAAACCAGTGCCATCCTCTCCATATATCTACATAAAACCAGTGCCGTCCTCCCCATCTATCTAAATAAAACCAGTCCCATACTCTCCAGCTCTCTCATAAAACCAGTACCGTCCTCCCCATCTGTCTGCATAAAACCAGTGTCGTCCTCCCCATCAATCTAGATAAAACCAGTGCCGTCGTACCCAACGAACTAGATAAAACCAGTGCCAACCTCCCCATCTAACTACATAATACCAGTGCCGTCCTCTCCATCTCTCTACATAAAACCAGTGCCATCTTCCTCATCTATCTGCATAAGACCAGTGCCCGTTCTCTCCATCTCTCTACATGAATCCAGTGCCGTCCTCCACATCTCCCTACATAAAACCAGTGCAATACTACTCATCTATCTCCATAAAACCAGTGCCGTCCTACCCACCCGTCTACATAAAACCAGTGCCATCCTACCCATCTAACTACCTAAAACCTGTGCCGTCCGCCCCAACTAAGTACATAAAACCAGTGCCGTCCTCCCCATCTATCTATATAAAACTAGTGCCATCCTTTCCATCTCTCTACATAATACCAGTGCCGTCCTCCCCATCTAACTACATAAAACCCGAACGGTGCTCCCCATCTATCTACATAAAATCAGTTCCATCCTACTCATCTATCTACATAAAATCAGTGCCATCCTCCCCATATATCTACATAAAACCAGTGCCGTCCTCCCCATCTATCTAAATAAAACCAGAGCCATCCTCCCCATCTAACTACATAATACCAGTGCCGTCCTCTCCATCTCTCTACATAAAACCAGTGCCATCTTCCTCATCTATCTGCATAAGACCATTGCCGTGCTACTGATCCATCAACATAAAACCAGTGTCGTCCTCCCCATCTATCTACATAAAACCAGTGCCCGTTCTCTCCATCTCTCTACATGAATCCAGTGCCGTCCTCCACATCTCTCTACATAAAACCAGTGCAATCCTACTCATCTATCTACATAAAAACAGTGCCGTCCTCCCCATATATCTACATAAAACCAGTGCCGTCCTCCCCATCTATCTAAATAAAACCAGTGCCATCCTACCCATCTATCTACATAAAACCAGTGCCGTCCTCCCCATCTATCTACATAAAACCAGTCCTGTCCTCTGCATCTCTCTACATAAAACCAGTGCCACCCTACCCATCTATATACATAATACCAGTGCCGTACTCTCCATCTCTCTCATAAAACCAGTACCGTCCTCCCCATCTGTCTGCATAAAACCAGTGTCGTCCTCTCCATCAATCCAGATAAAACCAGTGCTGTCGTACCCAACGAACTAGATAAAACCAGTGCCATCCTCCCCATCTAACTACATAATACCAGTGCCGTCCTCTCTATCTCTCTACATAAAACCAGTGCCATCTTCCTCATCTATCTGCATAAGACCATTGCCGTCCTACCCATCTATCTACATAAAACAAGTGCCGTCCTCCCCGTCTATCTACATAAAATCAGTGCCGTCCTACCCATCTATCTACATAAAACAAGTGCCGTCCTCTCCATCTCTCTACATAAAACCAGTGCCATCTTCCTCATCTATCTACATAAAACCAGTGCCATCCTCCCCATCTATCTACATAAAACCAGTGCCATCCTCCCCATCTATCTACATAAAACCAGTGCCGTCCTACCCATCTATCTACGTAAAACCAGTGCCGTGTTCTCAATCTCTCTACATAAAACCAGTGCCATCCTCCCCATCTCTCTAAATGAAACCAGTGCCGTCCTACCCACCCGTCGACATAAAACCAGTGCCATCCTCCCCATCTAACTACATAATACCAGTGCAGTCCTCTCCATCTCTCTACATAAAAGCAGTGCCATCATCCTCATCTATCTGCATAAGACCATTGCCGTCCTCCCCATCTATCTACATAAAACCAGTGCCGTCCTACCCATCTATCTACATAAAACCAGTGCCGTCCCACCCATCTATCTACATAAAACCAGTGCCACCCTGCACATCTATATGCATAATACCAGTGCCGTACTCTCCATCTCTCTCATAAAACCAGTACCGTCCTCCCCATCTGTCTGCATAAAACCAGTGTCGTCCTCCACATCTATCTACATAAAACCAGTGCCCGTTCTCTCCATCTCTCTACATGAATCCAGTGCCGTCCTCCACATCTCCCTACATAAAACCAGTGCAATACTACTCATCTATCTCCATAAAACCAGTGCCGTCCTACCCACCCGTCTACATAAAACCAGTGCCATCCTACCCATCTAACTACATAAAACCTGTGCCGTCCGCCCCAACTAAGTAGATAAAACCAGTGCCGTCCTCCCCATCTATCTAAATAAAACCAGTGCCATCCTACCCATCTATCTACATAAAACCAGTGCCGTCCTCCCCATCTATCTACATAAAACCAGTCCTGTCCTCTGCATTTCTCTAAATAAAACCAGTGCCACCCTACCCATCTACATACATAATACCATTGCCGTACTCTCCATCTATCTACATAAAACCAGTGCCACTCTACCCATCTATATACATAATACCAGTGCCGTACTCTCCATCTATCTACATAAAACCAGTGCCACCCTACCCATCTATATACATAATACCAGTGCCGTACTCTCCATCTCTCTGATGAAACCAGTACCGTCCACCCCAACTGTCTGCATAAAACCAGTGTTGTCCTCTCCATCAATCCAGATAAAACCAGTGCCGTCGTACCCAACGAATTAGATAAAACCAGTGCCATCCTCCCCATCTAACTACATAATACCTGTGCCGTCCTCTCTATCTCTCTACATAAAACCAGTGCCATCTTCCTCATCTATCTGCATAAGACCATTGCCGTCCTACCCATCTATCTACATAAAACCAGTGTCGTGCTACTGATCCATCAACATAAAACCAGTGTTGTCCTCCCCATCTATCTACATAAAACCAGTGCAGTCCACCCCATCTAACTACATAAAACCAGTGCCCATTCTCTCCATCTCTCTACATAATACCAGTGCCGTCCTCTCTATCTCTCTACATAAAACCAGTGCCGTCCTCCTCATCTATATACATAAAACCAGTGCCGTCCCACCCATCTACCTACAAAAAACCAGTGCCACCCTACACATCTATATACATAATACCAGTGCCGTACTCTCCATCTCTCTCATAAAACCAGTACCGTCCTCACCATCTGTCTGCATAAAACCAGTGTCATCCTCCCCATCTATCTAGATAAAACCAGTGCCGTCGTACCCAACGAACTAGATAAAACCAGCGCCATCCTCCCCGTCTAACTACATAATACCAGTGCCATCCTCTCCATCTCTCTGCATAAAACCAGTGCCATTTTCCTCATCTATCTACATAAGACCATGGCCGTCCTACCCATCTATATACATAATACCAGTGCCGTACTCTCCATCTCTCTACATGAACCAGTGCTGTCCTACCCATCTATCTACGTAAAACCAGTGCCGTGTTCTCAATCTCTCTACATAAAACCAGTGCCATCCTCCCCATCTCTCTAAATAAAACCAGTGCCGTCCTACCCTCCCGTCTACATAAAACCAGTGCCATCCTACCCATCTAACTACATAAAACCTGTGCCGTCCGCCCCAACTAAGTACATTAAACCAGTGTCATCCTCCCCACCTATCTACATAAAACCAGTGCCGTCCTCCCCATCTATCTATATAAAACTAGTGCCATCCTTTCCATCTCTCTACACAATACCAGTGCTGTCCTCCCCATCTAACTACATAAAACCAGTGCCGTCCTCCCCATCTATCTACATAAAATCAGTGCCATCCTACTCATCTATCTACATAAAACCAGTGCCATCCTCCCCATATATCTACATAAAACCAGTGCCGTCCTCCCCATCTATCTAAATAAAACCAGTCCCATACTCTCCAGCTCTCTCATAAAACCAGTACCGTCCTCCCCATCTGTCTGCATAAAACCAGTGTCGTCCTCCCCATCAATCTAGATAAAACCAGTGCCGTCGTACCCAACGAACTAGATAAAACCAGTGCCAACCTCCCCATCTAACTACATAATACCAGTGCCGTCCTCTCCATCTCTCTACATAAAACCAGTGCCATCTTCCTCATCTATCTGCATAAGACCATTGCCGTCCTACCCATCTATCTACATAAAACCAGTGCCAAGCTACTGATCCATCAACATAAAACCAGTGCCGTCCTCCCCATCTATCTATATAAAACTAGTGCCGTCCTTTCCATCTCTCTACATGAATCCAGTGCCGTCCTCCACATCTATCTACATAAAAACAGTGCCCGTTCTCTCCATCTCTCTACATGAATCCGGTGCCGTCCACCACATCTCCCTACATAAAACCAGTGCAATCCTACTCATCCATGTACATAAAACCAGTGCCCGTTCTCTCCATCTCTCTACATGAATCCAGTGCCATCTTCCTCATCTATCTGCATAAGACCATTGCCGTCCTACCCATCTATCTACATAAAACCAGTGCCATGCTACTGATCCATCAACATAAAACCAGTGTCGTCCTCCCCATCTATCTACAGAAAACCAGTGCCGTCCTCCCCATCTATCTATATAAAACTGGTGCCATCCTTTCCATCTCTCTACATGAATCCAGTGCCGTCCTCCACATCTATCTACATAAAACCAGTGCCCGTTCTCTCCATCTCTGTACATGAATCCAGTGCCGTCCTCCACATCTCCCTACATAAAACCGGTGCAATACTACTCATCTATCTCCATAAAACCAGTGCCGTCCTACCCACCCGTCTACATAAAACCAGTGCCATCCTACCCATCTAACTACATAAAACCTGTGCCGTCCGCCCCAACTAAGTACATAAAACCAGTGCCGTCCTCCCCATCTATCTATATAAAACTAGTGCCATCCTTTCCATCTCTCTACATAATACCAGTGCAGTCCTCCCCATCTAACTACATAAAACCCGAGCCGTGCTCCCCATCTATCTACATAAAATCAGTACCATCCTACTCATCTATCTACATAAAATCAGTGCCATCCTCCCCATATATCTACATAAAACCAGTGCCGTCCTCCCCATCTATCTAAATAAAACCAGTGCCATCCTACCCATCTATCTACATAAAACCAGTGCCGTCCTCCCCATCTATCTACATAAAACCAGTCCTGTCCTCTGCATCTCTCTACATAAAACCAGTGCCACCCTACCCATCTATATACATAATACCAGTGCCGTACTCTCCATCTCTCTCATAAAACCAGTACCGTCCTCCCCATCTGTCTGCATAAAACCAGTGTCGTCCTCTCCATCAATCCAGATAAAACCAGTGCCGTCGTACCCAACGAACTAGATAAAACCAGTGCCATCCTCCCCATCTAACTACATAATACCAGTGCCGTCCTCTCTATCTCTCTACATAAAACCAGTGCCATCTTCCTCATCTATCTGCATAAGACCATTGCCGTCCTACCCATCTATCTACATAAAACCAGTGCCGTGCTACTGATCCATCAACATAAAACCAGTGTTGTCCTCCCCATCTATCTACATAAAACCAGTGCAGTCCACCCCATCTACCTACATAAAACCAGTGCCCATTCTCTCCATCTCTCTACATGAATCCAGTGCCGTCCTCCACATCTCTCTACATAAAACCAGTGCCATCCTACTCATCTATCTACATAAAACCAGTGCCACCCTACCCATCTATATACATAATACCCGTGCCGTACTCTCCATCTCTCTCATAAAACCAGTACCGTCCTCCCCAGCTGTCTGCATAAAACCAGTGTCGTCCTCCCCATCAATCTAGATAAAACCGGTGCCGTCGTACCCAACGAACCAGATAAAACCAGTGCCATCCTCCCCATCTAACTACATAATACCAGTGCCGTCCTCTCCATCTCTCTACATAAAACCAGTGCCATCTTCCTCATCTATCTGCATAAGACCATTGCCGTCCTACCCATCTATCTACATAAAACAAGTGCCGTCCTCCCCGTCTATCTACATAAAATCAGTGCCGTCCTACCCATCTATCTACATAAAACAAGTGCCGTCCTCCCCATCTATCTACTTAAAATCAGTGCCATCCTCCCCATCTATCTACATAAAACCAGTGCCATCCTCCCCATTTGTCTGCATAAAACCAGTGCCATCCTACCCATCTATCTACATAAAACCAGTGCTGTCCTCCCCATCTATCTACATAAAACCAGTCCTGTTCGCTGCATCTCTCTACATAAAACCAGTGCCACCCTACCCATCTATATACATAATACCAGTGCCGTACTCTCCATCTCTCTCATAAAACCAGTACCGTCCTCCCCATCTGTCTGCATAAAACCAGTGTCGTCCTCCCCATCAATCTAGATAAAACCAGTGCCCATTCTCTCCATCTCTCTACATGAATCCAGTGCCGTCCTCCACATCTCTCTACATAAAACCAGTGCTATCCTACTCATCTATCTACATAAAACCAGTGCCGTCCTACTGATCCATCAACATAAAACCAGTGCATTCCACCCCATCTCTCTAAATAGAACCAGTGCCCTCCTTCCCATCTAACTACATAAAGCCAGTGCCGTCCTCCTCATCTATCTACATAAAAACAGTGCTGACCTACCCATCTATCTACATAAAACCAGTGCCGTCCCACCCATCTACCTACATAAAACCAGTGCTGTCCTACCCATCTATCTACATAAAACAAATACCGTCCTCCCCATCTGTCTGCATAAAACCAGTGTCGTCCTCCCCATCGCTCTACATAAAATCAGTGCCGTCCTCTCCATCTCTCTACATAAAACCAGTGCCGTCCTTTCCATCTATCTACATAAAACCACTGTTGTCCTCCCCATCTATCTATATAAAACCAGAGCCGTCCTCTCTATCTCTCTACATAAAACCAGTGCCGTCCTACCCATCTATCTACATAAAACCAGTGCCATCCTCCCCATCTATCTACATAAAACCAATGCCATCCACCCCATCTCTCTATATGAAACCAGAGCCGTCCTCTCTATCTCTCTACATAAAACCAGTGCCGTTCTACCCATCTATCTACATAAAACCAGAGTCGTCCACCCCATCTGTCTACATAAAATCAGTGCCATCCTACTCACCTATCTACATAAAACCAGTGCCATACTCCCCATCTATCTACATAAAACCAGTGCCGTCCTACCATCTATCTAAGTAAAACCAGTGCCGTGTTCTCAATCTCTGTACATAAAACCAGTGCCATCCTCCCCATCTCTCTAAATAAAACCAGTGCCGTCCTACCCATCTATCTACATAAAATCAGTGCCATCCTACTCATCTATCTGCATAAAACCAGTGCCATCCTCCCCATCTATCTACATACAACCAGTCCTGTCCTATGCATCTCTCTACATAAAACCAGTGCCATCCTACTCATCTATCCACATAAAACCAGTGCCAAACTCCCCATCTATCTACATAGAACCAGTGTCGTCCTCCCCATTTATCTACATAAAACCAGTGCCATCCTACCCATCTATCTACATAAAACCAGTGCTGTCCTCCCCATCTATCTACATGAAACAAGTGCCGTCCTCCCCATCTCTCTACATAAAACCAGTGCCACCCTACCCATCTATCTACATAAAACCATTGCCACCCTACACATCTATATGCATAATACCAGTGCAGTACTCTCCATCTCTCTCATAAAACCAGTACCGTCCTCCCCATCTGTCTGCATAAAACCAGTGTCGTCCTCCCCATCTATCTAGATAAAACCAGTGCCGTCGTACCCAACGAACTAGATAAAACCAGCGCCATCCTCCCCGTCTAACTACATAATACCAGTGCCATCCTCTCCATCTCTCTACATAAAACCAGTGCCTTCCTACCCATCTATCTACATAAAACCAGTGTCGTCCACCCCATCTATCTACATAAAATCAGTGCCATCCTACTCATCTATCTACATAAAACCAGTGCCATTCTCCCCATATATCTACGTAAAACCAATGCCGTTCTCCCCATCTATCTAAATAAAACCAGTGCCTTCCTACCCATCTATCTACATAAAACCAGTGTCGTCCGCCCCATCTATCTACATAAAACCAGTGCCTTCCTACCCATCTATCTACATAAAACCAGTGTCGTCCACCCCATCTATCTACATAAAATCAGTGCCATCCTACTCATCTATCTACATAAAACCAGTGCCATTCTCCCCATATATCTACATAAAACCAGTGCCGTCCTCCCCATCTATCTAAATAAAACCAGTCCCATACTCTCCATCTCTCTCATAAAACCAGTACCGTCCTCCCCATCTGTCTGCATAAAACCAGTGTCGTCCTCCCCATCTGTCTGCATAAAACCAGTGTCGTCCTCCCCATCAATCTAGATAAAACCAGTGCCCGTTCTCTCCATCTCTCTACATGAATCCAGTGCCGTCCTCCACATCTCTCTACATAAAACCAGTGCCCTCCTACACATCTAACTACATAAAACCAGTGCTGTCCTCCCCATCTATCTGCATAAAAAAAATGCCGTCCTCCTCATCTGTCTGCATAAAAGCAGTGTAGTCCTCCCCATCTCTCTACATAAAACCAGTGCCTTCCTACCCATCTATCTACATAAAACCAGTGTCGTCCACCCCATCTATCTACATAAAATCAGTGCCATCCTACTCATCTATCTACATAAAACCAGTGCCATCCACCCCATCTCTGTATATAAAACCAGAGCCGTCCTCTCTATCTCTCTACATAAAACCAGTGTCGTCCACCCATCTATCTACATAAAATCACTGCCATCCTCCCCATGTATCCACATAAAACCAGTCCTGTCCTCTGCATCTCTCTACATAAAACCAGTGCCACCATACCCATCTATATACATAATACCAGTGCCGTACTCTCCATCTCTCTCATAAAACCAGTACCGTCCTCCCCATCTATTTGCATAAAACCAGTGTCGTCCTCCCCATCAATCTAGATAAAACCAGTGCCGTCGTACCCAACGAACTAGATAAAACCAGTGCCATCCTCCCCATCTAACTACATAATACCAGTGCCGTCCTCTCCACCTCTCTACATAAAACCAGTGCCATCTTCCTCATCTATCTGCATAAGACCATTGCCGTGCTACTGATCCATCAACATAAAACCAGTGTCGTCCTCCCCATCTATCTACATAAAACCAGTGCCCGTTCTCTCCATCTCTCTACATGAATCCAGTGCCGTCCTCCACATCTCTCTACGTAAAACCAGTGCAATCCTACTCATCTATCTACATTAAAAACAGTGCCGTCCTACTGATCCATCAACATAAAACCAGTGCATTCCACCCCATCTCTCTAAATAGAACCAGTGCCCTCCTACCCATCTAACTACATAAAACCAGTGCCGTCCTCCTCATCTATCTACATAAAACCAGTGCCGTCCTACCCATCTATCTACATAAAACCAGTGCCGTCCTCCCCATCTGACTACATAAAACCCGAGCCGTGCTCCCCATCTATCTACATAAAATCAGTGCCATCCTACTCATCTATCTACATAAAACCAGTGCCATTCTCCCCATATATCTACATAAAACCAGTGCCGTTCTCCCCATCTATCTAAATAAAACCAGTGCCTTCCTACCCATCTCTCTACATAAAACCAATGCCATTTTCCTCATCTATCTACATAAGACCATGGCCGTCCTACCCATCTATATACATAATACCAGTGCCGTACTCTCCATCTCTCTACATGAATCCAGTGCCGTCCTACCCATCTATCTACGTAAAACCAGTGCAGTGTTCTCAAGCTCTCTACATAAAACCAGTGCCATCCTCCCCATCTCTCTAAATAAAACCACTGCCGTCCTACCCACCCGTCTACATAAAACCAGTGCCATCCTACCCATCTAACTACATAAAACCTGTGCCGTCAGCCCCAACTAAGTACATAAAACCAGTGTCATCCTCCCCACCTATCTACATAAAACCAGTGCCGTCCTCCCCATCTATCTATATAAAACTAGTGCCATCCTTTCCATCTCTCTACATAATACCAGTGCTGTCCTCCCCATCTAACTACATAAAACCAGTGCCGTCCTCCCCATCTATCTACATAAAATCAGTGCCATCCTACTCATCTATCTACATAAAACCAGTGCCATCCTCCCCATATATCTACATAAAACCAGTGCCGTCCTCCCCATCTATCTAAATAAAACCAGTCCCATACTCTCCATCTCTCTCATAAAACCAGTACCGTCTTCCCCATCTGTCTGCATAAAACCAGTGTCGTCCTCCCCATCTGTCTGCATAAAACCAGTGTCGTCCTCCCCATCAATCTAGATAAAACCAGTGCCCGTTCTCTCCATCTCTCTACATGAATCCAGTACCGTCCTCCACATCTCTCTACATAAAACCAGTGCCCTCCTACCCATCTAACTACATAAAACCAGTGCTGTCCTCCCCATCTATCTACATAAAAAAAATGCCGTTCTCCTCATCTGTCTGCATAAAAGCAGTGTAGTACTCCCCATCTCTCTACATAAAACCACTGCCTTCCTACCCATCTATCTACATAAAACCAGTGTCGTCCACCCCATCTATCTACATAAAATCAGTGCCATCCTACTCATCTATCCACATAAAACCAGTGCCAAACTCCCCATCTATCTACATAGAACCAGTGTCGTCCTCCCCATTTATCTACATAAAACCAGTGCCATCCTACCCATCTATCTACATAAAACCAGTGCTGTCCTCCCCATCTATCTACATGAAACAAGTGCCGTCCTCCCCATCTCTCTACATAAAACCAGTGCCACCCTACCCATCTATCTACATAAAACCATTGCCACCCTACACATCTATATGCATAATACCAGTGCAGTACTCTCCATCTCTCTCATAAAACCAGTACCGTCCTCCCCATCTGTCTGCATAAAACCAGTGTCGTCCTCCCCATCTATCTAGATAAAACCAGTGCCGTCGTACCCAACGAACTAGATAAAACCAGCGCCATCCTCCCCGTCTAACTACATAATACCAGTGCCATCCTCTCCATCTCTCTACATAAAACCAGTGCCTTCCTACCCATCTATCTACATAAAACCAGTGTCGTCCACCCCATCTATCTACATAAAATCAGTGCCATCCTACTCATCTATCTACATAAAACCAGTGCCATTCTCCCCATATATCTACGTAAAACCAATGCCGTTCTCCCCATCTATCTAAATAAAACCAGTGCCTTCCTACCCATCTATCTACATAAAACCAGTGTCGTCCGCCCCATTTATCTACATAAAACCAGTGCCTTCCTACCCATCTATCTACATAAAACCAGTGTCGTCCACCCCATCTATCTACATAAAATCAGTGCCATCCTACTCATCTATCTACATAAAACCAGTGCCATTCTCCCCATATATCTACATAAAACCAGTGCCGTCCTCCCCATCTATCTAAATAAAACCAGTCCCATACTCTCCATCTCTCTCATAAAACCAGTACCGTCCTCCCCATCTGTCTGCATAAAACCAGTGTCGTCCTCCCCATCTGTCTGCATAAAACCAGTGTCGTCCTCCCCATCAATCTAGATAAAACCTGTGCCCGTTCTCTCCATCTCTCTACATGAATCCAGTGCCGTCCTCCACATCTCTCTACATAAAACCAGTGCCCTCCTACACATCTAACTACATAAAACCAGTGCTGTCCTCCCCATCTATCTGCATAAAAAAAATGCCGTCCTCCTCATCTGTCTGCATAAAAGCAGTGTAGTCCTCCCCATCTCTCTACATAAAACCAGTGCCTTCCTACCCATCTATCTACATAAAACCAGTGTCGTCCACCCCATCTATCTACATAAAATCAGTGCCATCCTACTCATCTATCTACATAAAACCAGTGCCATCCACCCCATCTCTGTATATAAAACCAGAGCCGTCCTCTCTATCTCTCTACATAAAACCAGTGTCGTCCACCCATCTATCTACATAAAATCACTGCCATCCTCCCCATGTATCCACATAAAACCAGTCCTGTCCTCTGCATCTCTCTACATAAAACCAGTGCCACCATACCCATCTATATACATAATACCAGTGCCGTACTCTCCATCTCTCTCATAAAACCAGTACCGTCCTCCCCATCTATTTGCATAAAACCAGTGTCGTCCTCCCCATCAATCTAGATAAAACCAGTGCCGTCGTACCCAACGAACTAGATAAAACCAGTGTCGTCCTCCCCATCTATCTACATAAAACCAGTGCCCGTTCTCTCCATCTCTCTACATGAATCCAGTGCCGTCCTCCACATCTCTCTACGTAAAACCAGTGCAATCCTACTCATCTATCTACATTAAAAACAGTGCCGT
Source organism: Mobula birostris (assembly GCF_030028105.1). Classification (NCBI taxonomy): domain Eukaryota; kingdom Metazoa; phylum Chordata; class Chondrichthyes; order Myliobatiformes; family Myliobatidae; genus Mobula; species Mobula birostris. The sequence continues at coordinate 16,216 of NW_027274993.1, forward strand.
CCTACTGATCCATCAACATAAAACCAGTGCATTCCACCCCATCTCTCTAAATAGAACCAGTGCCCTCCTACCCATCTAACTACATAAAACCAGTGCCGTCCTCCTCATCTATCTACATAAAACCAGTGCCGTCCTACCCATCTATCTACATAAAACCAGTGCCGTCCTCCCCATCTGACTACATAAAACCCGAGCCGTGCTCCCCATCTATCTACATAAAATCAGTGCCATCCTACTCATCTATCTACATAAAACCAGTGCCATTCTCCCCATATATCTACATAAAACCAGTGCCGTTCTCCCCATCTATCTAAATAAAACCAGTGCCTTCCTACCCATCTCTCTACATAAAACCAATGCCATTTTCCTCATCTATCTACATAAGACCATGGCCGTCCTACCCATCTATATACATAATACCAGTGCCGTACTCTCCATCTCTCTACATGAATCCAGTGCCGTCCTACCCATCTATCTACGTAAAACCAGTGCAGTGTTCTCAAGCTCTCTACATAAAACCAGTGCCATCCTCCCCATCTCTCTAAATAAAACCACTGCCGTCCTACCCACCCGTCTACATAAAACCAGTGCCATCCTACCCATCTAACTACATAAAACCTGTGCCGTCAGCCCCAACTAAGTACATAAAACCAGTGTCATCCTCCCCACCTATCTACATAAAACCAGTGCCGTCCTCCCCATCTATCTATATAAAACTAGTGCCATCCTTTCCATCTCTCTACATAATACCAGTGCTGTCCTCCCCATCTAACTACATAAAACCAGTGCCGTCCTCCCCATCTATCTACATAAAATCAGTGCCATCCTACTCATCTATCTACATAAAACCAGTGCCATCCTCCCCATATATCTACATAAAACCAGTGCCGTCCTCCCCATCTATCTAAATAAAACCAGTCCCATACTCTCCATCTCTCTCATAAAACCAGTACCGTCTTCCCCATCTGTCTGCATAAAACCAGTGTCGTCCTCCCCATCTGTCTGCATAAAACCAGTGTCGTCCTCCCCATCAATCTAGATAAAACCAGTGCCCGTTCTCTCCATCTCTCTACATGAATCCAGTACCGTCCTCCACATCTCTCTACATAAAACCAGTGCCCTCCTACCCATCTAACTACATAAAACCAGTGCTGTCCTCCCCATCTATCTACATAAAAAAAATGCCGTTCTCCTCATCTGTCTGCATAAAAGCAGTGTAGTACTCCCCATCTCTCTACATAAAACCACTGCCTTCCTACCCATCTATCTACATAAAACCAGTGTCGTCCACCCCATCTATCTACATAAAATCAGTGCCATCCTACTCATCTATCCACATAAAACCAGTGCCAAACTCCCCATCTATCTACATAGAACCAGTGTCGTCCTCCCCATTTATCTACATAAAACCAGTGCCATCCTACCCATCTATCTACATAAAACCAGTGCTGTCCTCCCCATCTATCTACATGAAACAAGTGCCGTCCTCCCCATCTCTCTACATAAAACCAGTGCCACCCTACCCATCTATCTACATAAAACCATTGCCACCCTACACATCTATATGCATAATACCAGTGCAGTACTCTCCATCTCTCTCATAAAACCAGTACCGTCCTCCCCATCTGTCTGCATAAAACCAGTGTCGTCCTCCCCATCTATCTAGATAAAACCAGTGCCGTCGTACCCAACGAACTAGATAAAACCAGCGCCATCCTCCCCGTCTAACTACATAATACCAGTGCCATCCTCTCCATCTCTCTACATAAAACCAGTGCCTTCCTACCCATCTATCTACATAAAACCAGTGTCGTCCACCCCATCTATCTACATAAAATCAGTGCCATCCTACTCATCTATCTACATAAAACCAGTGCCATTCTCCCCATATATCTACGTAAAACCAATGCCGTTCTCCCCATCTATCTAAATAAAACCAGTGCCTTCCTACCCATCTATCTACATAAAACCAGTGTCGTCCGCCCCATTTATCTACATAAAACCAGTGCCTTCCTACCCATCTATCTACATAAAACCAGTGTCGTCCACCCCATCTATCTACATAAAATCAGTGCCATCCTACTCATCTATCTACATAAAACCAGTGCCATTCTCCCCATATATCTACATAAAACCAGTGCCGTCCTCCCCATCTATCTAAATAAAACCAGTCCCATACTCTCCATCTCTCTCATAAAACCAGTACCGTCCTCCCCATCTGTCTGCATAAAACCAGTGTCGTCCTCCCCATCTGTCTGCATAAAACCAGTGTCGTCCTCCCCATCAATCTAGATAAAACCTGTGCCCGTTCTCTCCATCTCTCTACATGAATCCAGTGCCGTCCTCCACATCTCTCTACATAAAACCAGTGCCCTCCTACACATCTAACTACATAAAACCAGTGCTGTCCTCCCCATCTATCTGCATAAAAAAAATGCCGTCCTCCTCATCTGTCTGCATAAAAGCAGTGTAGTCCTCCCCATCTCTCTACATAAAACCAGTGCCTTCCTACCCATCTATCTACATAAAACCAGTGTCGTCCACCCCATCTATCTACATAAAATCAGTGCCATCCTACTCATCTATCTACATAAAACCAGTGCCATCCACCCCATCTCTGTATATAAAACCAGAGCCGTCCTCTCTATCTCTCTACATAAAACCAGTGTCGTCCACCCATCTATCTACATAAAATCACTGCCATCCTCCCCATGTATCCACATAAAACCAGTCCTGTCCTCTGCATCTCTCTACATAAAACCAGTGCCACCATACCCATCTATATACATAATACCAGTGCCGTACTCTCCATCTCTCTCATAAAACCAGTACCGTCCTCCCCATCTATTTGCATAAAACCAGTGTCGTCCTCCCCATCAATCTAGATAAAACCAGTGCCGTCGTACCCAACGAACTAGATAAAACCAGTGTCGTCCTCCCCATCTATCTACATAAAACCAGTGCCCGTTCTCTCCATCTCTCTACATGAATCCAGTGCCGTCCTCCACATCTCTCTACGTAAAACCAGTGCAATCCTACTCATCTATCTACATTAAAAACAGTGCCGTCCTACTGATCCATCAACATAAAACCAGTGCATTCCACCCCATCTCTCTAAATAGAACCAGTGCCCTCCTACCCATCTAACTACATAAAACCAGTGCCGTCCTCCTCATCTATCTACATAAAACCAGTGCCGTCCTACCCATCTATCTACATAAAACCAGTGCCGTCCTCCCCATCTGACTACATAAAACCCGAGCCGTGCTCCCCATCTATCTACATAAAATCAGTGCCATCCTACTCATCTATCTACATAAAACCAGTGCCATTCTCCCCATATATCTACATAAAACCAGTGCCGTTCTCCCCATCTATCTAAATAAAACCAGTGCCTTCCTACCCATCTCTCTACATAAAACCAATGCCATTTTCCTCATCTATCTACATAAGACCATGGCCGTCCTACCCATCTATATACATAATACCAGTGCTGTACTCTCCATCTCTCTACATGAATCCAGTGCCGTCCTACCCATCTATCTACGTAAAACCAGTGCAGTGTTCTCAAGGTCTCTACATAAAACCAGTGCCATCCTCCCCATCTCTCTAAATAAAACTACTGCCGTCCTACCCACCCGTCTACATAAAACCAGTGCCATCCTACCCATCTAACTACATAAAACCTGTGCCGTCAGCCCCAACTAAGTACATAAAACCAGTGTCATCCTCCCCACCTATCTACATAAAACCAGTGCCGTCCTCCCCATCTATCTATATAAAACTAGTGCCATCCTTTCCATCTCTCTACATAATACCAGTGCTGTCCTCCCCATCTAACTACATAAAACCAGTGCCGTCCTCCCCATCTATCTACATAAAATCAGTGCCATCCTACTCATCTATCTACATAAAACCAGTGCCATCCTCCCCATATATCTACATAAAACCAGTGCCGTCCTCCCCATCTATCTAAATAAAACCAGTCCCATACTCTCCATCTCTCTCATAAAACCAGTACCGTCTTCCCCATCTGTCTGCATAAAACCAGTGTCGTCCTCCCCATCTGTCTGCATAAAACCAGTGTCGTCCTCCCCATCAATCTAGATAAAACCAGTGCCCGTTCTCTCCATCTCTCTACATGAATCCAGTACCGTCCTCCACATCTCTCTACATAAAACCAGTGCCCTCCTACCCATCTAACTACATAAAACCAGTGCTGTCCTCCCCATCTATCTACATAAAAAAAATGCCGTTCTCCTCATCTGTCTGCATAAAAGCAGTGTAGTCCTCCCCATCTCTCTACATAAAACCAGTGCCTTCCTACCCATCTATCTACATAAAACCAGTGTCGTCCACCCCATCTATCTACATAAAATCAGTGCCATCCTACTCATCTATCTACATAAAACCAGTGCCATCCACCCCATCTCTCTGTATAAAACCAGAGCCGTCCTCTCTATCTCTCTACATAAAACCAGTGTCGTCCACCGATCTATCTACATAAAATCAGTGCCATCCTCCCCATGTATCCACATAAAACCAGTCCTGTCCTCTGCATCTCTCTACATAAAACCAGTGCCACCATACCCATCTATATACATAATACCAGTGCCGTACTCTTCATCTCTCTCATAAAACTAGTACCGTCCTTCCCATCTATTTGCATAAAACCAGTGTCGTCCTCCCCATCAATCTAGATAAAACCAGTGCCGTCGTACCCAACGAACTAGATAAAACCAGTGCCATCCTCCCCATCTAACTACATAATACCAGTCCCGTTCTCTCCATCTCTCTACATGAATCCAGTGCCGTCCTCCACATCTCTCTACATAAAACCAGTGCAATCCTACTCATCTATCTACATAAAAACAGTGCCGTCCTACTGATCCATCAACATAAAACCAGTGCCATCCACCGCATCTCTCTAAATAAAACCAGTGCCCTCCTACCCATCTAACTACATAAAACCAGTGCCGTCCTCCTCATCTATCTACATAAAACCAGTGCCGTCCTACCCATCTATCTACATAAAACCAGTGCCGTCCCACCCATCTATCTACATAAAACCAGTGCCACCCTACACATCTATATGCATAATACCAGTGCCGTACTCTCCATCTCTCTCATAAAACCAGTACCGTCCTCCCCATCTGTCTGCATAAAACCAGTGTCGTCCTCCCCATCTATCTAGATAAAACCAGTGCCGTCGTACCCAAAGAACTAGATAAAACCAGCGCCATCCTCCCCGTCTAACTACATAATACCAGTGCCATCCTCTCCATCTCTCTACATAAAACCAGTGCCCTTTTCCTCATCTATCTACATAAGACCATGGCCGTCCTACCCATCTATATACATAATACCAGTGCCGTACTCTCCATCTCTCTACATGAATCCAGTGCCGTCCTACCCATCTATCTACGTAAAACCAGTGCCGTGTTCTCAATCTCTCTACATAAAACCAGTGCCATCCTACCCTTTTAACTACATAAAACCAGTGCCGTCCTACCCACCCGTCTACATAAAACCAATGTCATCCTCCCCACCATTCTACATAAAACCAGTGCCGTCCTCCCCATCTATCTATATAAAACTAGTGCCACGCTTTCCATCTCTCTACATAATACCAGTGCTGTACTCCCCATCTAACTACATAAAACCAGTGCCGTCCTCCCCATCTATCTACGTAAAATCAGTGCCATCCTACTCATCTATCTACATAAAACCAGTGCCATCCTCCCCATATATCTACATAAAACCAGTGCCGTCCTCCCCATCTATCTAAATAAAACCAGTACCATCCTACCCATCTATCTACATAAAACCAGTGCCGTCCTCCCCATCTATCTACATAAAACCAGTGCAGTCCTCCCCATCTATCTAAATAAAACCAGTGCCATCCTACCCATCTATCTACATAAAGACAGTGCTGTCCTCCCCATCTATCTACATAAAACTAGTCGTCCTCTGCATCTCTCTACATAAAACCAGTGCCACCCTACCCATCTATATACATAATAACAGTGCCGTACTCTACATCTCTCTCATAAAACCAGTACCGTCCTCCCCATCTGTCTGCATAAAACCGGTGTCGTCCTCCCCATCAATCTAGATAAAACCAGTGCCATCGTACCCAACGAACTAGATAAAACCATTCCCGTCCTACCCATCTATCTACATAAAACCAGTGCCGTGCTACTGATCCATCAACATAAAACCAGTGTCGTCCTCCCCATCTATCTACATAAAACCAGTGCAGTCCACCCCATCTATCTACATAAAACCAGTGCCCATTCTCTCCATCTCTCTACATGAATCCAGTGCCGTCCTCCACATCTCTCTACATAAAACCAGTGCCATCCTACTCATCTATCTACATAAAACCAGTGCCGTCCTACTGATCCATCAACATAAAACCAGTGCATTCCACCCCATCTCTCTAAATAGAACCAGTGCCCTCCTACCCATCTAACTTCATAAAACCAGTGCCGTCCTCCTCATCTATCTACATAAAACCAGTGCCGACCTACCCATCTATCTACATAAAACCAGTGCCGTCCCACCCATCTACCTACAAAAAACCAGTGCCACCCTACACATCTATATACATAATACCAGTGCCGTACTCTCCATCTCTCTCATAAAACCAGTACCGTCCTCACCATCTGTCTGCATAAAACCAGTGTCATCCTCCCCATCTGTCTAGATAAAACCAGTGCCGTCGTACCCAACGAACTAGATAAAACCAGTGCCAACCTCCCCATCTAACTACATAATACCAGTGCCGTCCTCTCCATCTCTCTACATAAAACCAGTGCCATCTTCCTCATCTATCTGCATAAGACCATTGCCGTCCTACCCATCTATCTACATAAAAGCAGTGCCATGCTACTGATCCATCAGCATAAAACCAGTGTCGTCCTCCCCATCCATCTATATAAAACTAGTGCAATCCTTTCCATCTCTCTACATGAATCCAGTGCCGTCCTCCACATCTATCTACATAAAACCAGTGCCGTGCTACTGATCCATCAACATAAAACCAGTGTCGTCCTCCCCATCTATCTACATAAAACCAGTGCCCGTTCTCTCCATCTCTCTACATGAATCCAGTGCCGTCCTCCACATCTCTCTACATAAAACCAGTGCAATCCTACTCATCTATCTACATAAAAACAGTGCCGTCCTACTGATCCATCAACATAAAACCAGTGCCATCCACCGCATCTCTCTAAATAAAACCAGTGCCCTCCTACCCATCTAACTACATAAAACCAGTGCCGTCCTCCTCATCTATCTACATAAAACCAGTGCCGTCCTACCCATCTATCTACATAAAACCAGTGCCGTCCCACCCATCTATCTACATAAAACCAGTGCCACCCTACACATCTATATGCATAATACCAGTGCCGTACTCTCCATCTCTCTCATAAAACCAGTACCGTCCTCCCCATCTGTCTGCATAAAACCAGTGTCGTCCTCCCCATCTATCTAGATAAAACCAGTGCCGTCGTACCCAAAGAACTAGATAAAACCAGCGCCATCCTCCCCGTCTAACTACATAATACCAGTGCCATCCTCTCCATCTCTCTACATAAAACCAGTGCCCTTTTCCTCATCTATCTACATAAGACCATGGCCGTCCTACCCATCTATATACATAATACCAGTGCCGTACTCTCCATCTCTCTACATGAATCCAGTGCCGTCCTACCCATCTATCTACGTAAAACCAGTGCCGTGTTCTCAATCTCTCTACATAAAACCAGTGCCATCCTACCCTTTTAACTACATAAAACCAGTGCCGTCCTACCCACCCGTCTACATAAAACCAATGTCATCCTCCCCACCATTCTACATAAAACCAGTGCCGTCCTCCCCATCTATCTATATAAAACTAGTGCCACGCTTTCCATCTCTCTACATAATACCAGTGCTGTACTCCCCATCTAACTACATAAAACCAGTGCCGTCCTCCCCATCTATCTACGTAAAATCAGTGCCATCCTACTCATCTATCTACATAAAACCAGTGCCATCCTCCCCATATATCTACATAAAACCAGTGCCGTCCTCCCCATCTATCTAAATAAAACCAGTACCATCCTACCCATCTATCTACATAAAACCAGTGCCGTCCTCCCCATCTATCTACATAAAACCAGTGCAGTCCTCCCCATCTATCTAAATAAAACCAGTGCCATCCTACCCATCTATCTACATAAAGACAGTGCTGTCCTCCCCATCTATCTACATAAAACTAGTCGTCCTCTGCATCTCTCTACATAAAACCAGTGCCACCCTACCCATCTATATACATAATAACAGTGCCGTACTCTACATCTCTCTCATAAAACCAGTACCGTCCTCCCCATCTGTCTGCATAAAACCGGTGTCGTCCTCCCCATCAATCTAGATAAAACCAGTGCCATCGTACCCAACGAACTAGATAAAACCATTCCCGTCCTACCCATCTATCTACATAAAACCAGTGCCGTGCTACTGATCCATCAACATAAAACCAGTGTCGTCCTCCCCATCTATCTACATAAAACCAGTGCAGTCCACCCCATCTATCTACATAAAACCAGTGCCCATTCTCTCCATCTCTCTACATGAATCCAGTGCCGTCCTCCACATCTCTCTACATAAAACCAGTGCCATCCTACTCATCTATCTACATAAAACCAGTGCCGTCCTACTGATCCATCAACATAAAACCAGTGCATTCCACCCCATCTCTCTAAATAGAACCAGTGCCCTCCTACCCATCTAACTTCATAAAACCAGTGCCGTCCTCCTCATCTATCTACATAAAACCAGTGCCGACCTACCCATCTATCTACATAAAACCAGTGCCGTCCCACCCATCTACCTACAAAAAAACAGTGCCACCCTACACATCTATATACATAATACCAGTGCCGTACTCTCCATCTCTCTCATAAAACCAGTACCGTCCTCACCATCTGTCTGCATAAAACCAGTGTCATCCTCCCCATCTGTCTAGATAAAACCAGTGCCGTCGTACCCAACGAACTAGATAAAACCAGTGCCAACCTCCCCATCTAACTACATAATACCAGTGCCGTCCTCTCCATCTCTCTACATAAAACCAGTGCCATCTTCCTCATCTATCTGCATAAGACCATTGCCGTCCTACCCATCTATCTACATAAAAGCAGTGCCATGCTACTGATCCATCAGCATAAAACCAGTGTCGTCCTCCCCATCCATCTATATAAAACTAGTGCAATCCTTTCCATCTCTCTACATGAATCCAGTGCCGTCCTCCACATCTATCTACATAAAACCAGTGCCGTGCTACTGATCCATCAACATAAAACCAGTGTCGTCCTCCCCATCTATCTACATAAAACCAGTGCCCGTTCTCTCCATCTCTCTACATGAATCCAGTGCCATCCTCCACATCTCCCTACATAAAACCAGTGCAATCCTACTCATCTATCTACATAAAACCAGTGCCGTCCTACTGATCCATCAACATAAAACCAATGCCATCCACCCCATCTCTCTAAATAAAACCAGTGCCCTCCTACCCATATAACTACATAAAACCAGTGCCGTCCTCCTCATCTATCTACATAAAACCAGTGCCGTCCTACCCATCTATCTACATAAAACCAGTGCCGTCCCACCCATCTATCTACATAAAACCATTGCCACCCTACACATCTATATGCATAATACCAGTGCAGTACTCTCCATCTCTCTCATAAAACCAGTACCGTCCTCCCCATCTGTCTGCATAAAACCAGTGTCGTCCTCCCCATCTATCTAGATAAAACCAGTGCCGTCGTACCCAACGAACTAAATAAAACCAGCGCCATCCTCCCCGTCTAACTACATAATACCAGTGCCATCCTCTCCATCTCTCTGCATAAAACCAATGCCATTTTCCTCATCTATCTACATAAGACCATGGCCGTCCTACCCATCTATATACATAATACCAGTGCCGTACTCTCCATCTCTCTACATGAATCCAGTGCCGTCCTACCCATCTATCTACGTAAAACCAGTGCAGTGTTCTCAAGCTCTCTACATAAAACCAGTGCCATCCTCCCCATCTCTCTAAATAAAACCACTGCCGTCCTACCCACCCGTCTACATAAAACCAGTGCCATCCTACCCATCTAACTACATAAAACCTGTGCCGTCAGCCCCAACTAAGTACATAAAACCAGTGTCATCCTCCCCACCTATCTACATAAAACCAGTGCCGTCCTCCCCATCTATCTATATAAAACTAGTGCCATCCTTTCCATCTCTCTACATAATACCAGTGCTGTCCTCCCCATCTAACTACATAAAACCAGTGCCGTCCTCCCCATCTATCTACATAAAATCAGTGCCATCCTACTCATCTATCTACATAAAACCAGTGCCATCCTCCCCATATATCTACATAAAACCAGTGCCGTCCTCCCCATCTATCTAAATAAAACCAGTCCCATACTCTCCATCTCTCTCATAAAACCAGTACCGTCTTCCCCATCTGTCTGCATAAAACCAGTGTCGTCCTCCCCATCTGTCTGCATAAAACCAGTGTCGTCCTCCCCATCAATCTAGATAAAACCAGTGCCCGTTCTCTCCATCTCTCTACATGAATCCAGTACCGTCCTCCACATCTCTCTACATAAAACCAGTGCCCTCCTACCCATCTAACTACATAAAACCAGTGCTGTCCTCCCCATCTATCTACATAAAAAAAATGCCGTTCTCCTCATCTGTCTGCATAAAAGCAGTGTAGTCCTCCCCATCTCTCTACATAAAACCAGTGCCTTCCTACCCATCTATCTACATAAAACCAGTGTCGTCCACCCCATCTATCTACATAAAATCAGTGCCATCCTACTCATCTATCTACATAAAACCAGTGCCATCCACCCCATCTCTCTGTATAAAACCAGAGCCGTCCTCTCTATCTCTCTACATAAAACCAGTGCCGTCCTACCCATGTATCCACATAAAACCAGTCCTGTCCTCTGCATCTCTCTACATAAAACCAGTGCCACCATACCCATCTATATACATAATACCAGTGCCGTACTCTTCATCTCTCTCATAAAACTAGTACCGCCCTCCCCATCTATTTGCATAAAACCAGTGTCGTCCTCCCCATCAATCTAGATAAAACCAGTGCCGTCGTACCCAACGAACTAGATAAAACCAGTGCCATCCTCCCCATCTAACTACATAATACCAGTCCCGTTCTCTCCATCTCTCTACATGAATCCAGTGCCGTCCTCCACATCTCTCTACATAAAACCAGTGCAATCCTACTCATCTATCTACATAAAAACAGTGCCGTCCTACTGATCCATCAACATAAAACCAGTGCCATCCACCGCATCTCTCTAAATAAAACCAGTGCCCTCCTACCCATCTAACTACATAAAACCAGTGCCGTCCTCCTCATCTATCTACATAAAACCAGTGCCGTCCTACCCATCTATCTACATAAAACCACTGCCGTCCCACCCATCTATCTACATAAAACCAGTGCCGTCCTACCCATCTATCTACATAAAACCAGTGCCGTCCCACCCATCTATCTACATAAAACCAGTGCCACCCTACACATCTATATGCATAATACCAGTGCCGTACTCTCCATCTCTCTCATAAAACCAGTACCGTCCTCCCCATCTGTCTGCATAAAACCAGTGTCGTCCTCCCCATCTATCTAGATAAAACCAGTGCCGTCGTACCCAAAGAACTAGATAAAACCAGCGCCATCCTCCCCGTCTAACTACATAATACCAGTGCCATCCTCTCCATCTCTCTACATAAAACCAGTGCCCTTTTCCTCATCTATCTACATAAGACCATGGCCGTCCTACCCATCTATATACATAATACCAGTGCCGTACTCTCCATCTCTCTACATGAATCCAGTGCCGTCCTACCCATCTATCTACGTAAAACCAGTGCCGTGTTCTCAATCTCTCTACATAAAACCAGTGCCATCCTACCCTTTTAACTACATAAAACCAGTGCCGTCCTACCCACCCGTCTACATAAAACCAATGTCATCCTCCCCACCTTTCTACATAAAACCAGTGCCGTCCTCCCCATCTATCTATATAAAACTAGTGCCACGCTTTCCATCTCTCTACATAATACCAGTGCTGTACTCCCCATCTAACTACATAAAACCAGTGCCGTCCTCCCCATCTATCTACGTAAAATCAGTGCCATCCTACTCATCTATCTACATAAAACCAGTGCCATCCTCCCCATATATCTACATAAAACCAGTGCCGTCCTCCCCATCTATCTAAATAAAACCAGTACCATCCTACCCATCTATCTACATAAAACCAGTGCCGTCCTCCCCATCTATCTACATAAAACCAGTGCAGTCCTCCCCATCTATCTAAATAAAACCAGTGCCATCCTACCCATCTATCTACATAAAGACAGTGCTGTCCTCCCCATCTATCTACATAAAACTAGTCGTCCTCTGCATCTCTCTACATAAAACCAGTGCCACCCTACCCATCTATATACATAATAACAGTGCCGTACTCTACATCTCTCTCATAAAACCAGTACCGTCCTCCCCATCTGTCTGCATAAAACCGGTGTCGTCCTCCCCATCAATCTAGATAAAACCAGTGCCATCGTACCCAACGAACTAGATAAAACCATTCCCGTCCTACCCATCTATCTACATAAAACCAGTGCCGTGCTACTGATCCATCAACATAAAACCAGTGTCGTCCTCCCCATCTATCTACATAAAACCAGTGCAGTCCACCCCATCTATCTACATAAAACCAGTGCCCATTCTCTCCATCTCTCTACATGAATCCAGTGCCGTCCTCCACATCTCTCTACATAAAACCAGTGCCATCCTACTCATCTATCTACATAAAACCAGTGCCGTCCTACTGATCCATCAACATAAAACCAGTGCATTCCACCCCATCTCTCTAAATAGAACCAGTGCCCTCCTACCCATCTAACTACATAAAACCAGTGCCGTCCTCCTCATCTATCTACATAAAACCAGTGCCGACCTACCCATCTATCTACATAAAACCAGTGCCGTCCCACCCATCTACCTACAAAAAACCAGTGCCACCCTACACATCTATATACATAATACCAGTGCCGTACTCTCCATCTCTCTGATAAAACCAGTACCGTCCTCACCATCTGTCTGCATAAAACCAGTGTCATCCTCCCCATCTGTCTAGATAAAACCAGTGCCGTCGTACCCAACGAACTAGATAAAACCAGTGCCATCCTCCCCGTCTAACTACATAATACCAGTGCCATCCTCTCCATCTCTCTACATAAAACCAGTGCCATTTTCCTCATCTATCTACATAAGACCATGGCCGTCCTACCCATCTATATACATAATACCAGTGCCGTACTCTCCATCTCTCTACATGAATCCAGTGCTGTCCTACCCATCTATCTACGTAAAACCAGTGCCGTGTTCTCAATCTCTCTACATAAAACCAGTGCCATCCTCCCCATCTCTCTAAATAAAACCAGTGCCGTCCTACCCTCCCGTCTACATAAAACCAGTGCCATCCTACCCATCTAACTACATAAAACCTGTGCCGTCCGCCCCAACTAAGTACATAAAACCAGTGTCATCCTCCCCAACTATCTACATAAAACCAGTGCCGTCCTCCCCATCTATCTATATAAAACTAGTGCCATCCTTTCCATCTCTCTACATAATACCAGTGCTGTCCTCCCCACCTAACTACATAAAACCAGTGCCGTCCTCCCCATCTATCTACATAAAATCAGTGCCATCCTACTCATCTATCTACATAAAACCAGTGCCGTCCTCCCCATCTATCTAAATAAAACCAGTACCATCCTACCCATCTATCTACATAAAACCAGTGCCGTCCTCCCCATCTATCTACATAAAACCAGTGCAGTCCTCCCCATCTATCTAAATAAAACCAGTGCCATCCTACCCATCTATCTACATAAAGACAGTGCTGTCCTCCCCATCTATCTACATAAAACTAGTCGTCCTCTGCATCTCTCTACATAAAACCAGTGCCACCCTACCCATCTATATACATAATAACAGTGCCGTACTCTACATCTCTCTCATAAAACCAGTACCGTCCTCCCCATCTGTCTGCATAAAACCGGTGTCGTCCTCCCCATCAATCTAGATAAAACCAGTGCCATCGTACCCAACGAACTAGATAAAACCATTCCCGTCCTACCCATCTATCTACATAAAACCAGTGCCGTGCTACTGATCCATCAACATAAAACCAGTGTCGTCCTCCCCATCTATCTACATAAAACCAGTGCAGTCCACCCCATCTATCTACATAAAACCAGTGCCCATTCTCTCCATCTCTCTACATGAATCCAGTGCCGTCCTCCACATCTCTCTACATAAAACCAGTGCCATCCTACTCATCTATCTACATAAAACCAGTGCCGTCCTACTGATCCATCAACATAAAACCAGTGCATTCCACCCCATCTCTCTAAATAGAACCAGTGCCCTCCTACCCATCTAACTACATAAAACCAGTGCCGTCCTCCTCATCTATCTACATAAAACCAGTGCCGACCTACCCATCTATCTACATAAAACCAGTGCCGTCCCACCCATCTACCTACAAAAAACCAGTGCCACCCTACACATCTATATACATAATACCAGTGCCGTACTCTCCATCTCTCTGATAAAACCAGTACCGTCCTCACCATCTGTCTGCATAAAACCAGTGTCATCCTCCCCATCTGTCTAGATAAAACCAGTGCCGTCGTACCCAACGAACTAGATAAAACCAGTGCCATCCTCCCCGTCTAACTACATAATACCAGTGCCATCCTCTCCATCTCTCTACATAAAACCAGTGCCATTTTCCTCATCTATCTACATAAGACCATGGCCGTCCTACCCATCTATATACATAATACCAGTGCCGTACTCTCCATCTCTCTACATGAATCCAGTGCTGTCCTACCCATCTATCTACGTAAAACCAGTGCCGTGTTCTCAATCTCTCTACATAAAACCAGTGCCATCCTCCCCATCTCTCTAAATAAAACCAGTGCCGTCCTACCCTCCCGTCTACATAAAACCAGTGCCATCCTACCCATCTAACTACATAAAACCTGTGCCGTCCGCCCCAACTAAGTACATAAAACCAGTGTCATCCTCCCCAACTATCTACATAAAACCAGTGCCGTCCTCCCCATCTATCTATATAAAACTAGTGCCATCCTTTCCATCTCTCTACATAATACCAGTGCTGTCCTCCCCACCTAACTACATAAAACCAGTGCCGTCCTCCCCATCTATCTACATAAAATCAGTGCCATCCTACTCATCTATCTACATAAAACCAGTGCCATCCTCCCCATATATCTACATAAAACCAGTGCCGTCCTCCCCATCTATCTAAATAAAACCAGTCCCATACTCTCCAGCTCTCTCATAAAACCAGTACCGTCCTCCCCATCTGTCTGCATAAAACCAGTGTCATCCTCCCGACCTATCTACATAAAACCAGTGCCGTCCTCCCCATCTATCTATATAAAACTAGTGCCATCCTTTCCATCTCTCTACATAATACCAGTGCTGTCCTCCCCATCTAACTACATAAAACCAGTGCCGTCCTCCCCATCTATCTACATAAAATCAGTGCCATCCTACTCATCTATCTACATAAAACCAGTGCCATCCTCCCCATATATCTACATAAAACCAGTGCCGTCCTCTCCATCTATCTAAATAAAACCAGTCCCATACTCTCCATCTCTCTCATAAAACCAGTACCGTCCTCCCCATCTGTCTGCATAAAACCAGTGTCGTCCTCCCCATCTGTCTGCATAAAACCAGTGTCGTCCTCCCCATCAATCTAGATAAAACCAGTGCCCGTTCTCTCCATCTCTCTACATGAATCCAGTGCCGTCCTCCACATCTCTCTGCATAAAACCAGTGCCCTCCTACCCACCGAACTACATAAAACCAGTGCTGTCCTCCCCATCTATCTACATAAAAAAAATGCCGTTCTCCTCATCTGTCTGCATAAAAGCAGTGTAGTCCTCCCCATCTCTCTACATAAAACCAGTGCCTTCCTACCCATCTATCTACATAAAACCAGTGTCGTCCACCCCATCTATCTACATAAAATCAGTGCCATCCTACTCATCTATCTACATAAAACCAGTGCCATCCACCCCATCTCTCTATATAAAACCAGAGCCGTCCTCTCTATCTCTCTACATAAAACCAGTGCCGTCCTACCCATCTATCTACATAAAACCAGTGTCGTCCACACATCTATCTACATAAAATCAGTGCCATCCTCCCCATGTATCCACATAAAACCAGTCCTGTCCTCTGCATCTCTCTACATAAAACCAGTGCCACCATACCCATCTATATACATAATACCAGTGCCGTACTCTCCATCTCTCTCATAAAACCAGTACCGTCCTCCCCATCTATTTGCATAAAACCAGTGTCGTCCTCCCCATCAATCTAGATAAAACCAGTGCCGTCGTACCCAACGAACTAGATAAAACCAGTGCTATCCTCCCCATCGAACTACATAATAACAGTGCCGTGCTACTGATCCATCAACATAAAACCAGTGTCGTCCTCCCCATCTATCTACATAAAACCAGTGCCCGTTCTCTCCATCTCTCTACATGAATCCAGTGCCGTCCTCCACATCTCTCTACATAAAACCAGTGCAATCCTACTCATCTATCTACATAAAAACAGTGCCGTCCTACTGATCCATCAACATAAAACCAGTGCCATCCACCCCATCTCTCTAAATAAAACCAGTGCCCTCCTACCCATCTAACTACATAAAACCAGTGCCGTCCTCCTCATCTATCTACATAAAACCAGTGCCGTCCTACCCATCTATCTACATAAAACCAGTGCCGTCCCACCCATCTATCTACATAAAACCAGTGCCACCCTACACATCTATATGCATAATACCAGTGCCGTACTCTCCATCTCTCTCATAAAACCAGTACCGTCCTCCCCATCTTTCTGCATAAAACCAGTGTCGTCCTCCCCATCTATCTAGATAAAACCAGTGCCGTCGTACCCAAAGAACTAGATAAAACCAGCGCCATCCTCCCCGTCTAACAACATAATACCAGTGCCATCCTCTCCATCTCTCTACATAAAACCAGTGCCCTTTTCCTCATCTATCTACATAAGACCATGGCCGTCCTACCCATCTATATACATAATACCAGTGCCGTACTCTCCATCTCTCTACATGAATCCAGTGCCGTCCTACCCATCTATCTACGTAAAACCAGTGCAGTGTTCTCAATCTCTCTACATAAAACCAGTGCCATCCTCCCCATCTCTCTAAATAAAACCAGTGCCGTCCTACCCACCCGTCTACATAAAACCAGTGCCATCCTACCCATCTAACTACATAAAACCTGTGCTGTCAGCCCCAACTAAGTACATAAAACCAGTGTCATCCTCCCCACCTATCTACATAAAACCAGTGCCGTCCTCCCCATCTATCTATATAAAACTAGTGCCATCCTTTCCATCTCTCTACATAATACCAGTGCTGTCCTCCCCATCTAACTACATAAAACCAGTGCCGTCCTCCCCATCTATCTACATAAAATCAGTGCCATCCTACTCATCTATCTACATAAAACCAGTGCCATCCTCCCCATATATCTACATAAAACCAGTGCCGTCCTCTCCATCTATCTAAATAAAACCAGTCCCATACTCTCCATCTCTCTCATAAAACCAGTACCGTCCTCCCCATCTGTCTGCATAAAACCAGTGTCGTCCTCCCCATCTGTCTGCATAAAACCAGTGTCGTCCTCCCCATCAATCTAGATAAAACCAGTGCCAACCTCCCCATCTAACTACATAATACCAGTGCCGTCCTCTCCATTTCTCTACATAAAACCAGTGCCATCTTCCTCATCTATCTGCATAAGACCATTGCCGTCCTACCCATCTATCTACATAAAAGCAGTGCCATGCTACTGATCCATCAGCATAAAACCAGTGTCGTCCTCCCCATCCATCTATATAAAACTAGTGCAATCCTTTCCATCTCTCTACATGAATCCAGTGCCGTCCTCCACATCTATCTACATAAAACCAGTGCCGTGCTACTGATCCATCAACATAAAACCAGTGTCGTCCTCCCCATCTATCTACATAAAACCAGTGCCCGTTCTCTCCATCTCTCTACATGAATCCAGTGCCATCCTCCACATCTCCCTACATAAAACCAGTGCAATCCTACTCATCTATCGACATAAAACCAGTGCCCATTCTCTCCATCTCTCTACATGAATCCAGTGCCATCCTCCACATCTCTCTACATAAAACCAGTGCAATCCTACTCATCTATCTACATAAAACCAGTGCCGTCCTACTGATCCATCAACATAAAACCAATGCCATCCACCCCATCTCTCTAAATAAAACCAGTGCCCTCCTACCCATATAACTACATAAAACCAGTGCCGTCCTCCTCATCTATCTACATAAAACCAGTGCCGTCCTACCCATCTATCTACATAAAACCAGTGCCGTCCCACCCATCTATCTACATAAAACCATTGCCACCCTACACATCTATATGCATAATACCAGTGCAGTACTCTCCATCTCTCTCATAAAACCAGTACCGTCCTCCCCATCTGTCTGCATAAAACCAGTGTCGTCCTCCCCATCTATCTAGATAAAACCAGTGCCGTCGTACCCAACGAACTAAATAAAACCAGCGCCATCCTCCCGTCTAACTACATAATACCAGTGCCATCCTCTCCATCTCTCTGCATAAAACCAATGCCATTTTCCTCATCTATCTACATAAGACCATGGCCGTCCTACCCATCTATATACATAATACCAGTGCCGTACTCTCCATCTCTCTACATGAATCCAGTGCCGTCCTACCCATCTATCTACGTAAAACCAGTGCAGTGTTCTCAAGCTCTCTACATAAAACCAGTGCCATCCTCCCCATCTCTCTAAATAAAACCACTGCCGTCCTACCCACCCGTCTACATAAAACCAGTGCCATCCTACCCATCTAACTACATAAAACCTGTGCCGTCAGCCCCAACTAAGTACATAAAACCAGTGTCATCCTCCCCACCTATCTACATAAAACCAGTGCCGTCCTCCCCATCTATCTATATAAAACTAGTGCCATCCTTTCCATCTCTCTACATAATACCAGTGCTGTCCTCCCCATCTAACTACATAAAACCAGTGCCGTCCTCCCCATCTATCTACATAAAATCAGTGCCATCCTACTCATCTATCTACATAAAACCAGTGCCATCCTCCCCATATATCTACATAAAACCAGTGCCGTCCTCCCCATCTATCTAAATAAAACCAGTCCCATACTCTCCATCTCTCTCATAAAACCAGTACCGTCTTCCCCATCTGTCTGCATAAAACCAGTGTCGTCCTCCCCATCTGTCTGCATAAAACCAGTGTCGTCCTCCCCATCAATCTAGATAAAACCAGTGCCCGTTCTCTCCATCTCTCTACATGAATCCAGTACCGTCCTCCACATCTCTCTACATAAAACCAGTGCCCTCCTACCCATCTAACTACATAAAACCAGTGCTGTCCTCCCCATCTATCTACATAAAAAAAATGCCGTTCTCCTCATCTGTCTGCATAAAAGCAGTGTAGTCCTCCCCATCTCTCTACATAAAACCAGTGCCTTCCTACCCATCTATCTACATAAAACCAGTGTCGTCCACCCCATCTATCTACATAAAATCAGTGCCATCCTACTCATCTATCTACATAAAACCAGTGCCATCCACCCCATCTCTCTGTATAAAACCAGAGCCGTCCTCTCTATCTCTCTACATAAAACCAGTGTCGTCCACCCATCTATCTACATAAAATCAGTGCCATCCTCCCCATGTATCCAAATAAAACCAGTCCTGTCCTCTGCATCTCTCTACATAAAACCAGTGCCACCATACCCATCTATATACATAATACCAGTGCCGTACTCTTCATCTCTCTCATAAAACTAGTACCGTCCTCCCCATCTATTTGCATAAAACCAGTGTCGTCCTCCCCATCAATCTAGATAAAACCAGTGCCGTCGTACCCAACGAACTAGATAAAACCAGTGCCATCCTCCCCATCTAACTACATAATACCAGTCCCGTTCTCTCCATCTCTCTACATGAATCCAGTGCCGTCCTCCACATCTCTCTACATAAAACCAGTGCAATCCTACTCATCTATCTACATAAAAACAGTGCCGTCCTACTGATCCATCAACATAAAACCAGTGCCATCCACCGCATCTCTCTAAATAAAACCAGTGCCCTCCTACCCATCTAACTACATAAAACCAGTGCCGTCCTCCTCATCTATCTACATAAAACCAGTGCCGTCCCACCCATCTATCTACATAAAACCAGTGCCACCCTACACATCTATATGCATAATACCAGTGCCGTACTCTCCATCTCTCTCATAAAACCAGTACCGTCCTCCCCATCTGTCTGCATAAAACCAGTGTCGTCCTCCCCATCTATCTAGATAAAACCAGTGCCGTCGTACCCAAAGAACTAGATAAAACCAGCGCCATCCTCCCCGTCTAACTACATAATACCAGTGCCATCCTCTCCATCTCTCTACATAAAACCAGTGCCCTTTTCCTCATCTATCTACATAAGACCATGGCCGTCCTACCCATCTATATACATAATACCAGTGCCGTACTCTCCATCTCTCTACATGAATCCAGTGCCGTCCTACCCATCTATCTACGTAAAACCAGTGCCGTGTTCTCAATCTCTCTACATAAAACCAGTGCCATCCTACCCTTTTAACTACATAAAACCAGTGCCGTCCTACCCACCCGTCTACATAAAACCAATGTCATCCTCCCCACCTTGCTACATAAAACCAGTGCCGTCCTCCCCATCTATCTATATAAAACTAGTGCCACGCTTTCCATCTCTCTACATAATACCAGTGCTGTACTCCCCATCTAACTACATAAAACCAGTGCCGTCCTCCCCATCTATCTACATAAAATCAGTGCCATCCTACTCATCTATCTACATAAAACCAGTGCCATCCTCCCCATATATCTACATAAAACCAGTGCCGTCCTCCCCATCTATCTAAATAAAACCAGTCCCATACTCTCCAGCTCTCTCATAAAACCAGTACCGTCCTCCCCATCTGTCTGCATAAAACCAGTGTCATCCTCCCGACCTATCTACATAAAACCAGTGCCGTCCTCCCCATCTATCTATATAAAACTAGTGCCATCCTTTCCATCTCTCTACATAATACCAGTGCTGTCCTCCCCATCTAACTACATAAAACCAGTGCCGTCCTCCCCATCTATCTACATAAAATCAGTGCCATCCTACTCATCTATCTACATAAAACCAGTGCCATCCTCCCCATATATCTACATAAAACCAGTGCCGTCCTCTCCATCTATCTAAATAAAACCAGTCCCATACTCTCCATCTCTCTCATAAAGCCAGTACCGTCCTCCCCATCTGTCTGCATAAAACCAGTGTCGTCCTCCCCATCTGTCTGCATAAAACCAGTGTCGTCCTCCCCATCAATCTAGATAAAACCAGTGCCCGTTCTCTCCATCTCTCTACATGAATCCAGTGCCGTCCTCCACATCTCTCTGCATAAAACCAGTGCCCTCCTACCCACCGAACTACATAAAACCAGTGCTGTCCTCCCCATCTATCTACATAAAAAAAATGCCGTTCTCCTCATCTGTCTGCATAAAAGCAGTGTAGTCCTCCCCATCTCTCTACATAAAACCAGTGCCTTCCTACCCATCTATCTACATAAAACCAGTGTCGTCCACCCCATCTATCTACATAAAATCAGTGCCATCCTACTCATCTATCTACATAAAACCAGTGCCATCCACCCCATCTCTCTATATAAAACCAGAGCCGTCCTCTCTATCTCTCTACATAAAACCAGTGCCGTCCTACCCATCTATCTACATAAAACCAGTGTCGTCCACACATCTATCTACATAAAATCAGTGCCATCCTCCCCATGTATCCACATAAAACCAGTCCTGTCCTCTGCATCTCTCTACATAAAACCAGTGCCACCATACCCATCTATATACATAATACCAGTGCCGTACTCTCCATCTCTCTCATAAAACCAGTACCGTCCTCCCCATCTATTTGCATAAAACCAGTGTCGTCCTCCCCATCAATCTAGATAAAACCAGTGCCGTCGTACCCAACGAACTAGATAAAACCAGTGCTATCCTCCCCATCGAACTACATAATAACAGTGCCGTGCTACTGATCCATCAACATAAAACCAGTGTCGTCCTCCCCATCTATCTACATAAAACCAGTGCCCGTTCTCTCCATCTCTCTACATGAATCCAGTGCCGTCCTCCACATCTCTCTACATAAAACCAGTGCAATCCTACTCATCTATCTACATAAAAACAGTGCCGTCCTACTGATCCATCAACATAAAACCAGTGCCATCCACCCCATCTCTCTAAATAAAACCAGTGCCCTCCTACCCATCTAACTACATAAAACCAGTGCCGTCCTCCTCATCTATCTACATAAAACCAGTGCCGTCCTACCCATCTATCTACATAAAACCAGTGCCGTCCCACCCATCTATCTACATAAAACCAGTGCCACCCTACACATCTATATGCATAATACCAGTGCCGTACTCTCCATCTCTCTCATAAAACCAGTACCGTCCTCCCCATCTTTCTGCATAAAACCAGTGTCGTCCTCCCCATCTATCTAGATAAAATCAGTGCCGTCGTACCCAAAGAACTAGATAAAACCAGCGCCATCCTCCCCGTCTAACAACATAATACCAGTGCCATCCTCTCCATCTCTCTACATAAAACCAGTGCCCTTTTCCTCATCTATCTACATAAGACCATGGCCGTCCTACCCATCTATATACATAATACCAGTGCCGTACTCTCCATCTCTCTACATGAATCCAGTGCCGTCCTACCCATCTATCTACGTAAAACCAGTGCAGTGTTCTCAATCTCTCTACATAAAACCAGTGCCATCCTCCCCATCTCTCTAAATAAAACCAGTGCCGTCCTACCCACCCGTCTACATAAAACCAGTGCCATCCTACCCATCTAACTACATAAAACCTGTGCTGTCAGCCCCAACTAAGTACATAAAACCAGTGTCATCCTCCCCACCTATCTACATAAAACCAGTGCCGTCCTCCCCATCTATCTATATAAAACTAGTGCCATCCTTTCCATCTCTCTACATAATACCAGTGCTGTCCTCCCCATCTAACTACATAAAACCAGTGCCGTCCTCCCCATCTATCTACATAAAATCAGTGCCATCCTACTCATCTATCTACATAAAACCAGTGCCATCCTCCCCATATATCTACATAAAACCAGTGCCGTCCTCTCCATCTATCTAAATAAAACCAGTCCCATACTCTCCATCTCTCTCATAAAACCAGTACCGTCCTCCCCATCTGTCTGCATAAAACCAGTGTCGTCCTCCCCATCTGTCTGCATAAAACCAGTGTCGTCCTCCCCATCAATCTAGATAAAACCAGTGCCAACCTCCCCATCTAACTACATAATACCAGTGCCGTCCTCTCCATTTCTCTACATAAAACCAGTGCCATCTTCCTCATCTATCTGCATAAGACCATTGCCGTCCTACCCATCTATCTACATAAAAGCAGTGCCATGCTACTGATCCATCAGCATAAAACCAGTGTCGTCCTCCCCATCCATCTATATAAAACTAGTGCAATCCTTTCCATCTCTCTACATGAATCCAGTGCCGTCCTCCCCATCTATCTACATAAAACCAGTGCCCGTTCTCTCCATCTCTCTACATGAATCCAGTGCCATCCTCCACATCTCCCTACATAAAACCAGTGCAATCCTACTCATCTATCGACATAAAACCAGTGCCCGTTCTCTCCATCTCTCTACATGAATCCAGTGCCATCCTCCACATCTCTCTACATAAAACCAGTGCAATCCTACTCATCTATCTACATAAAACCAGTGCCGTCCTACTGATCCATCAACATAAAACCAATGCCATCCACCCCATCTCTCTAAATAAAACCAGTGCCCTCCTACCCATATAACTACATAAAACCAGTGCCGTCCTCCTCATCTATCTACATAAAACCAGTGCCGTCCTACCCATCTATCTACATAAAACCAGTGCCGTCCCACCCATCTATCTACATAAAACCATTGCCACCCTACACATCTATATGCATAATACCAGTGCAGTACTCTCCATCTCTCTCATAAAACCAGTACCGTCCTCCCCATCTGTCTGCATAAAACCAGTGTCGTCCTCCCCATCTATCTAGATAAAACCAGTGCCGTCGTACCCAACGAACTAAATAAAACCAGCGCCATCCTCCCCGTCTAACTACATAATACCAGTGCCATCCTCTCCATCTCTCTGCATAAAACCAATGCCATTTTCCTCATCTATCTACATAAGACCATGGCCGTCCTACCCATCTATATACATAATACCAGTGCCGTACTCTCCATCTCTCTACATGAATCCAGTGCCGTCCTACCCATCTATCTACGTAAAACCAGTGCAGTGTTCTCAAGCTCTCTACATAAAACCAGTGCCATCCTCCCCATCTCTCTAAATAAAGCCACTGCCGTCCTACCCACCCGTCTACATAAAACCAGTGCCATCCTACCCATCTAACTACATAAAACCTGTGCCGTCAGCCCCAACTAAGTACATAAAACCAGTGTCATCCTCCCCACCTATCTACATAAAACCAGTGCCGTCCTCCCCATCTATCTATATAAAACTAGTGCCATCCTTTCCATCTCTCTACATAATACCAGTGCTGTCCTCCCCATCTAAATACATAAAACCAGTGCCGTCCTCCCCATCTATCTACATAAAATCAGTGCCATCCTACTCATCTATCTACATAAAACCAGTGCCATCCTCCCCATATATCTACATAAAACCAGTGCCGTCCTCCCCATCTATCTAAATAAAACCAGTCCCATACTCTCCATCTCTCTCATAAAACCAGTACCGTCTTCCCCATCTGTCTGCATAAAACCAGTGTCGTCCTCCCCATCTGTCTGCATAAAACCAGTGTCGTCCTCCCCATCAATCTAGATAAAACCAGTGCCCGTTCTCTCCATCTCTCTACATGAATCCAGTACCGTCCTCCACATCTCTCTACATAAAACCAGTGCCCTCCTACCCATCTAACTACATAAAACCAGTGCTGTCCTCCCCATCTATCTACATAAAAAAAATGCCGTTCTCCTCATCTGTCTGCATAAAAGCAGTGTAGTCCTCCCCATCTCTCTACATAAAACCAGTGCCTTCCTACCCATCTATCTACATAAAACCAGTGTCGTCCACCCCATCTATCTACATAAAATCAGTGCCATCCTACTCATCTATCTACATAAAACCAGTGCCATCCACCCCATCTCTCTGTATAAAACCAGAGCCGTCCTCTCTATCTCTCTACATAAAACCAGTGTCGTCCACCCATCTATCTACATAAAATCAGTGCCATCCTCCCCATGTATCCACATAAAACCAGTCCTGTCCTCTGCATCTCTCTACATAAAACCAGTGCCACCATACCCATCTATATACATAATACCAGTGCCGTACTCTTCATCTCTCTCATAAAACTAGTACCGCCCTCCCCATCTATTTGCATAAAACCAGTGTCGTCCTCCCCATCAATCTAGATAAAACCAGTGCCGTCGTACCCAACGAACTAGATAAAACCAGTGCCATCCTCCCCATCTAACTACATAATACCAGTCCCGTTCTCTCCATCTCTCTACATGAATCCAGTGCCGTCCTCCACATCTCTCTACATAAAACCAGTGCAATCCTACTCATCTATCTACATAAAAACAGTGCCGTCCTACTGATCCATCAACATAAAACCAGTGCCATCCACCGCATCTCTCTAAATAAAACCAGTGCCCTCCTACCCATCTAACTACATAAAACCAGTGCCGTCCTCCTCATCTATCTACATAAAACCAGTGCCGTCCTACCCATCTATCTACATAAAACCACTGCCGTCCCACCCATCTATCTACATAAAACCAGTGCCGTCCTACCCATCTATCTACATAAAACCAGTGCCGTCCCACCCATCTATCTACATAAAACCAGTGCCACCCTACACATCTATATGCATAATACCAGTGCCGTACTCTCCATCTCTCTCATAAAACCAGTACCGTCCTCCCCATCTGTCTGCATAAAACCAGTGTCGTCCTCCCCATCTATCTAGATAAAACCAGTGCCGTCGTACCCAAAGAACTAGATAAAACCAGCGCCATCCTCCCCGTCTAACTACATAATACCAGTGCCATCCTCTCCATCTCTCTACATAAAACCAGTGCCCTTTTCCTCATCTATCTACATAAGACCATGGCCGTCCTACCCATCTATATACATAATACCAGTGCCGTACTCTCCATCTCTCTACATGAATCCAGTGCCGTCCTACCCATCTATCTACGTAAAACCAGTGCGTGTTCTCAATCTCTCTACATAAAACCAGTGCCATCCTACCCTTTTAACTACATAAAACCAGTGCCGTCCTACCCACCCGTCTACATAAAACCAATGTCATCCTCCCCACCTTTCTACATAAAACCAGTGCCGTCCTCCCCATCTATCTATATAAAACTAGTGCCACGCTTTCCATCTCTCTACATAATACCAGTGCTGTACTCCCCATCTAACTACATAAAACCAGTGCCGTCCTCCCCATCTATCTACGTAAAATCAGTGCCATCCTACTCATCTATCTACATAAAACCAGTGCCATCCTCCCCATATATCTACATAAAACCAGTGCCGTCCTCCCCATCTATCTAAATAAAACCAGTACCATCCTACCCATCTATCTACATAAAACCAGTGCCGTCCTCCCCATCTATCTACATAAAACCAGTGCAGTCCTCCCCATCTATCTAAATAAAACCAGTGCCATCCTACCATCTATCTACATAAAGACAGTGCTGTCCTCCCCATCTATCTACATAAAACTAGTCGTCCTCTGCATCTCTCTACATAAAACCAGTGCCACCCTACCCATCTATATACATAATAACAGTGCCGTACTCTACATCTCTCTCATAAAACCAGTACCGTCCTCCCCATCTGTCTGCATAAAACCGGTGTCGTCCTCCCCATCAATCTAGATAAAACCAGTGCCATCGTACCCAACGAACTAGATAAAACCATTCCCGTCCTACCCATCTATCTACATAAAACCAGTGCCGTGCTACTGATCCATCAACATAAAACCAGTGTCGTCCTCCCCATCTATCTACATAAAACCAGTGCAGTCCACCCCATCTATCTACATAAAACCAGTGCCCATTCTCTCCATCTCTACATGAATCCAGTGCCGTCCTCCACATCTCTCTACATAAAACCAGTGCCATCCTACTCATCTATCTACATAAAACCAGTGCCGTCCTACTGATCCATCAACATAAAACCAGTGCATTCCACCCCATCTCTCTAAATAGAACCAGTGCCCTCCTACCCATCTAACTACATAAAACCAGTGCCGTCCTCCTCATCTATCTACATAAAACCAGTGCCGACCTACCCATCTATCTACATAAAACCAGTGCCGTCCCACCCATCTACCTACAAAAAACCAGTGCCACCCTACACATCTATATACATAATACCAGTGCCGTACTCTCCATCTCTCTGATAAAACCAGTACCGTCCTCACCATCTGTCTGCATAAAACCAGTGTCATCCTCCCCATCTGTCTAGATAAAACCAGTGCCGTCGTACCCAACGAACTAGATAAAACCAGTGCCATCCTCCCCGTCTAACTACATAATACCAGTGCCATCCTCTCCATCTCTCTACATAAAACCAGTGCCATTTTCCTCATCTATCTACATAAGACCATGGCCGTCCTACCCATCTATATACATAATACCAGTGCCGTACTCTCCATCTCTCTACATGAATCCAGTGCTGTCCTACCCATCTATCTACGTAAAACCAGTGCCGTGTTCTCAATCTCTCTACATAAAACCAGTGCCATCCTCCCCATCTCTCTAAATAAAACCAGTGCCGTCCTACCCTCCCGTCTACATAAAACCAGTGCCATCCTACCCATCTAACTACATAAAACCTGTGCCGTCCGCCCCAACTAAGTACATAAAACCAGTGTCATCCTCCCCAACTATCTACATAAAACCAGTGCCGTCCTCCCCATCTATCTATATAAAACTAGTGCCATCCTTTCCATCTCTCTACATAATACCAGTGCTGTCCTCCCCACCTAACTACATAAAACCTGTGCCGTCCTCCCCATCTATCTACATAAAATCAGTGCCATCCTACTCATCTATCTACATAAAACCAGTGCCATCCTCCCCATATATCTACATAAAACCAGTGCCGTCCTCCCCATCTATCTAAATAAAACCAGTCCCATACTCTCCAGCTCTCTCATAAAACCAGTACCGTCCTCCCCATCTGTCTGCATAAAACCAGTGTCATCCTCCCGACCTATCTACATAAAACCAGTGCCGTCCTCCCCATCTATCTATATAAAACTAGTGCCATCCTTTCCATCTCTCTACATAATACCAGTGCTGTCCTCCCCATCTAACTACATAAAACCAGTACCGTCCTCCCCATCTATCTACATAAAACCAGTGCCCGTTCTCTCCATCTCTCTACATGAATCCAGTGCCATCCTCCACATCTCCCTACATAAAACCAGTGCAATCCTACTCATCTATCGACATAAAACCAGTGCCCGTTCTCTCCATCTCTCTACATGAATCCAGTGCCATCCTCCACATCTCTCTACATAAAACCAGTGCAATCCTACTCATCTATCTACATAAAACCAGTGCCGTCCTACTGATCCATCAACATAAAACCAATGCCATCCACCCCATCTCTCTAAATAAAACCAGTGCCCTCCTACCCATATAACTACATAAAACCAGTGCCGTCCTCCTCATCTATCTACATAAAACCAGTGCCGTCCTACCCATCTATCTACATAAAACCAGTGCCGTCCCACCCATCTATCTACATAAAACCATTGCCACCCTACACATCTATATGCATAATACCAGTGCAGTACTCTCCATCTCTCTCATAAAACCAGTACCGTCCTCCCCATCTGTCTGCATAAAACCAGTGTCGTCCTCCCCATCTATCTAGATAAAACCAGTGCCGTCGTACCCAACGAACTAGATAAAACCAGTGCCAACCTCCCCATCTAACTACATAATACCAGTGCCGTCCTCTCCATCTCTCTACATAAAACCAGTGCCATCTTCCTCATCTATCTGCATAAGACCATTGCCGTCCTACCCATCTATCTACATAAAAGCAGTGCCATGCTACTGATCCATCAGCATAAAACCAGTGTCGTCCTCCCCATCCATCTATATAAAACTAGTGCAATCCTTTCCATCTCTCTACATGAATCCAGTGCCGTCCTCCACATCTATCTACATAAAACCAGTGCCGTGCTACTGATCCATCAACATAAAACCAGTGTCGTCCTCCCCATCTATCTACATAAAACCAGTGCCCGTTCTCTCCATCTCTCTACATGAATCCAGTGCCGTCCTCCACATCTCTCTACATAAAACCAGTGCAATCCTACTCATCTATCTACATAAAAACAGTGCCGTCCTACTGATCCATCAACATAAAACCAGTGCCATCCACCGCATCTCTCTAAATAAAACCAGTGCCCTCCTACCCATCTAACTACATAAAACCAGTGCCGTCCTCCTCATCTATCTACATAAAACCAGTGCCGTCCTACCCATCTATCTACATAA
The DNA here is from genome assembly GCF_030028105.1 of Mobula birostris. Lineage (NCBI taxonomy): Eukaryota > Metazoa > Chordata > Chondrichthyes > Myliobatiformes > Myliobatidae > Mobula > Mobula birostris. The sequence continues at coordinate 46,131 of NW_027274993.1, forward strand.
AACCAGTGCCGTCCCACCCATCTATCTACATAAAACCAGTGCCACCCTACACATCTATATGCATAATACCAGTGCCGTACTCTCCATCTCTCTCATAAAACCAGTACCGTCCTCCCCATCTGTCTGCATAAAACCAGTGTCGTCCTCCCCATCTATCTAGATAAAACCAGTGCCGTCGTACCCAAAGAACTAGATAAAACCAGCGCCATCCTCCCCGTCTAACTACATAATACCAGTGCCATCCTCTCCATCTCTCTACATAAAACCAGTGCCCTTTTCCTCATCTATCTACATAAGACCATGGCCGTCCTACCCATCTATATACATAATACCAGTGCCGTACTCTCCATCTCTCTACATGAATCCAGTGCCGTCCTACCCATCTATCTACGTAAAACCAGTGCCGTGTTCTCAATCTCTCTACATAAAACCAGTGCCATCCTACCCTTTTAACTACATAAAACCAGTGCCGTCCTACCCACCCGTCTACATAAAACCAATGTCATCCTCCCCACCATTCTACATAAAACCAGTGCCGTCCTCCCCATCTATCTATATAAAACTAGTGCCACGCTTTCCATCTCTCTACATAATACCAGTGCTGTACTCCCCATCTAACTACATAAAACCAGTGCCGTCCTCCCCATCTATCTACGTAAAATCAGTGCCATCCTACTCATCTATCTACATAAAACCAGTGCCATCCTCCCCATATATCTACATAAAACCAGTGCCGTCCTCCCCATCTATCTAAATAAAACCAGTACCATCCTACCCATCTATCTACATAAAACCAGTGCCGTCCTCCCCATCTATCTACATAAAACCAGTGCAGTCCTCCCCATCTATCTAAATAAAACCAGTGCCATCCTACCCATCTATCTACATAAAGACAGTGCTGTCCTCCCCATCTATCTACATAAAACTAGTCGTCCTCTGCATCTCTCTACATAAAACCAGTGCCACCCTACCCATCTATATACATAATAACAGTGCCGTACTCTACATCTCTCTCATAAAACCAGTACCGTCCTCCCCATCTGTCTGCATAAAACCGGTGTCGTCCTCCCCATCAATCTAGATAAAACCAGTGCCATCGTACCCAACGAACTAGATAAAACCATTCCCGTCCTACCCATCTATCTACATAAAACCAGTGCCGTGCTACTGATCCATCAACATAAAACCAGTGTCGTCCTCCCCATCTATCTACATAAAACCAGTGCAGTCCACCCCATCTATCTACATAAAACCAGTGCCCATTCTCTCCATCTCTCTACATGAATCCAGTGCCGTCCTCCACATCTCTCTACATAAAACCAGTGCCATCCTACTCATCTATCTACATAAAACCAGTGCCGTCCTACTGATCCATCAACATAAAACCAGTGCATTCCACCCCATCTCTCTAAATAGAACCAGTGCCCTCCTACCCATCTAACTTCATAAAACCAGTGCCGTCCTCCTCATCTATCTACATAAAACCAGTGCCGACCTACCCATCTATCTACATAAAACCAGTGCCGTCCCACCCATCTACCTACAAAAAAACAGTGCCACCCTACACATCTATATACATAATACCAGTGCCGTACTCTCCATCTCTCTCATAAAACCAGTACCGTCCTCACCATCTGTCTGCATAAAACCAGTGTCATCCTCCCCATCTGTCTAGATAAAACCAGTGCCGTCGTACCCAACGAACTAGATAAAACCAGTGCCAACCTCCCCATCTAACTACATAATACCAGTGCCGTCCTCTCCATCTCTCTACATAAAACCAGTGCCATCTTCCTCATCTATCTGCATAAGACCATTGCCGTCCTACCCATCTATCTACATAAAAGCAGTGCCATGCTACTGATCCATCAGCATAAAACCAGTGTCGTCCTCCCCATCCATCTATATAAAACTAGTGCAATCCTTTCCATCTCTCTACATGAATCCAGTGCCGTCCTCCACATCTATCTACATAAAACCAGTGCCGTGCTACTGATCCATCAACATAAAACCAGTGTCGTCCTCCCCATCTATCTACATAAAACCAGTGCCCGTTCTCTCCATCTCTCTACATGAATCCAGTGCCATCCTCCACATCTCCCTACATAAAACCAGTGCAATCCTACTCATCTATCTACATAAAACCAGTGCCGTCCTACTGATCCATCAACATAAAACCAATGCCATCCACCCCATCTCTCTAAATAAAACCAGTGCCCTCCTACCCATATAACTACATAAAACCAGTGCCGTCCTCCTCATCTATCTACATAAAACCAGTGCCGTCCTACCCATCTATCTACATAAAACCAGTGCCGTCCCACCCATCTATCTACATAAAACCATTGCCACCCTACACATCTATATGCATAATACCAGTGCAGTACTCTCCATCTCTCTCATAAAACCAGTACCGTCCTCCCCATCTGTCTGCATAAAACCAGTGTCGTCCTCCCCATCTATCTAGATAAAACCAGTGCCGTCGTACCCAACGAACTAAATAAAACCAGCGCCATCCTCCCCGTCTAACTACATAATACCAGTGCCATCCTCTCCATCTCTCTGCATAAAACCAATGCCATTTTCCTCATCTATCTACATAAGACCATGGCCGTCCTACCCATCTATATACATAATACCAGTGCCGTACTCTCCATCTCTCTACATGAATCCAGTGCCGTCCTACCCATCTATCTACGTAAAACCAGTGCAGTGTTCTCAAGCTCTCTACATAAAACCAGTGCCATCCTCCCCATCTCTCTAAATAAAACCACTGCCGTCCTACCCACCCGTCTACATAAAACCAGTGCCATCCTACCCATCTAACTACATAAAACCTGTGCCGTCAGCCCCAACTAAGTACATAAAACCAGTGTCATCCTCCCCACCTATCTACATAAAACCAGTGCCGTCCTCCCCATCTATCTATATAAAACTAGTGCCATCCTTTCCATCTCTCTACATAATACCAGTGCTGTCCTCCCCATCTAACTACATAAAACCAGTGCCGTCCTCCCCATCTATCTACATAAAATCAGTGCCATCCTACTCATCTATCTACATAAAACCAGTGCCATCCTCCCCATATATCTACATAAAACCAGTGCCGTCCTCCCCATCTATCTAAATAAAACCAGTCCCATACTCTCCATCTCTCTCATAAAACCAGTACCGTCTTCCCCATCTGTCTGCATAAAACCAGTGTCGTCCTCCCCATCTGTCTGCATAAAACCAGTGTCGTCCTCCCCATCAATCTAGATAAAACCAGTGCCCGTTCTCTCCATCTCTCTACATGAATCCAGTACCGTCCTCCACATCTCTCTACATAAAACCAGTGCCCTCCTACCCATCTAACTACATAAAACCAGTGCTGTCCTCCCCATCTATCTACATAAAAAAAATGCCGTTCTCCTCATCTGTCTGCATAAAGCAGTGTAGTCCTCCCCATCTCTCTACATAAAACCAGTGCCTTCCTACCCATCTATCTACATAAAACCAGTGTCGTCCACCCCATCTATCTACATAAAATCAGTGCCATCCTACTCATCTATCTACATAAAACCAGTGCCATCCACCCCATCTCTCTGTATAAAACCAGAGCCGTCCTCTCTATCTCTCTACATAAAACCAGTGCCGTCCTACCCATGTATCCACATAAAACCAGTCCTGTCCTCTGCATCTCTCTACATAAAACCAGTGCCACCATACCCATCTATATACATAATACCAGTGCCGTACTCTTCATCTCTCTCATAAAACTAGTACCGCCCTCCCCATCTATTTGCATAAAACCAGTGTCGTCCTCCCCATCAATCTAGATAAAACCAGTGCCGTCGTACCCAACGAACTAGATAAAACCAGTGCCATCCTCCCCATCTAACTACATAATACCAGTCCCGTTCTCTCCATCTCTCTACATGAATCCAGTGCCGTCCTCCACATCTCTCTACATAAAACCAGTGCAATCCTACTCATCTATCTACATAAAAACAGTGCCGTCCTACTGATCCATCAACATAAAACCAGTGCCATCCACCGCATCTCTCTAAATAAAACCAGTGCCCTCCTACCCATCTAACTACATAAAACCAGTGCCGTCCTCCTCATCTATCTACATAAAACCAGTGCCGTCCTACCCATCTATCTACATAAAACCACTGCCGTCCCACCCATCTATCTACATAAAACCAGTGCCGTCCTACCCATCTATCTACATAAAACCAGTGCCGTCCCACCCATCTATCTACATAAAACCAGTGCCACCCTACACATCTATATGCATAATACCAGTGCCGTACTCTCCATCTCTCTCATAAAACCAGTACCGTCCTCCCCATCTGTCTGCATAAAACCAGTGTCGTCCTCCCCATCTATCTAGATAAAACCAGTGCCGTCGTACCCAAAGAACTAGATAAAACCAGCGCCATCCTCCCCGTCTAACTACATAATACCAGTGCCATCCTCTCCATCTCTCTACATAAAACCAGTGCCCTTTTCCTCATCTATCTACATAAGACCATGGCCGTCCTACCCATCTATATACATAATACCAGTGCCGTACTCTCCATCTCTCTACATGAATCCAGTGCCGTCCTACCCATCTATCTACGTAAAACCAGTGCCGTGTTCTCAATCTCTCTACATAAAACCAGTGCCATCCTACCCTTTTAACTACATAAAACCAGTGCCGTCCTACCCACCCGTCTACATAAAACCAATGTCATCCTCCCCACCTTTCTACATAAAACCAGTGCCGTCCTCCCCATCTATCTATATAAAACTAGTGCCACGCTTTCCATCTCTCTACATAATACCAGTGCTGTACTCCCCATCTAACTACATAAAACCAGTGCCGTCCTCCCCATCTATCTACGTAAAATCAGTGCCATCCTACTCATCTATCTACATAAAACCAGTGCCATCCTCCCCATATATCTACATAAAACCAGTGCCGTCCTCCCCATCTATCTAAATAAAACCAGTACCATCCTACCCATCTATCTACATAAAACCAGTGCCGTCCTCCCCATCTATCTACATAAAACCAGTGCAGTCCTCCCCATCTATCTAAATAAAACCAGTGCCATCCTACCCATCTATCTACATAAAGACAGTGCTGTCCTCCCCATCTATCTACATAAAACTAGTCGTCCTCTGCATCTCTCTACATAAAACCAGTGCCACCCTACCCATCTATATACATAATAACAGTGCCGTACTCTACATCTCTCTCATAAAACCAGTACCGTCCTCCCCATCTGTCTGCATAAAACCGGTGTCGTCCTCCCCATCAATCTAGATAAAACCAGTGCCATCGTACCCAACGAACTAGATAAAACCATTCCCGTCCTACCCATCTATCTACATAAAACCAGTGCCGTGCTACTGATCCATCAACATAAAACCAGTGTCGTCCTCCCCATCTATCTACATAAAACCAGTGCAGTCCACCCCATCTATCTACATAAAACCAGTGCCCATTCTCTCCATCTCTCTACATGAATCCAGTGCCGTCCTCCACATCTCTCTACATAAAACCAGTGCCATCCTACTCATCTATCTACATAAAACCAGTGCCGTCCTACTGATCCATCAACATAAAACCAGTGCATTCCACCCCATCTCTCTAAATAGAACCAGTGCCCTCCTACCCATCTAACTACATAAAACCAGTGCCGTCCTCCTCATCTATCTACATAAAACCAGTGCCGACCTACCCATCTATCTACATAAAACCAGTGCCGTCCCACCCATCTACCTACAAAAAACCAGTGCCACCCTACACATCTATATACATAATACCAGTGCCGTACTCTCCATCTCTCTGATAAAACCAGTACCGTCCTCACCATCTGTCTGCATAAAACCAGTGTCATCCTCCCCATCTGTCTAGATAAAACCAGTGCCGTCGTACCCAACGAACTAGATAAAACCAGTGCCATCCTCCCCGTCTAACTACATAATACCAGTGCCATCCTCTCCATCTCTCTACATAAAACCAGTGCCATTTTCCTCATCTATCTACATAAGACCATGGCCGTCCTACCCATCTATATACATAATACCAGTGCCGTACTCTCCATCTCTCTACATGAATCCAGTGCTGTCCTACCCATCTATCTACGTAAAACCAGTGCCGTGTTCTCAATCTCTCTACATAAAACCAGTGCCATCCTCCCCATCTCTCTAAATAAAACCAGTGCCGTCCTACCCTCCCGTCTACATAAAACCAGTGCCATCCTACCCATCTAACTACATAAAACCTGTGCCGTCCGCCCCAACTAAGTACATAAAACCAGTGTCATCCTCCCCAACTATCTACATAAAACCAGTGCCGTCCTCCCCATCTATCTATATAAAACTAGTGCCATCCTTTCCATCTCTCTACATAATACCAGTGCTGTCCTCCCCACCTAACTACATAAAACCAGTGCCGTCCTCCCCATCTATCTACATAAAATCAGTGCCATCCTACTCATCTATCTACATAAAACCAGTGCCGTCCTCCCCATCTATCTAAATAAAACCAGTACCATCCTACCCATCTATCTACATAAAACCAGTGCCGTCCTCCCCATCTATCTACATAAAACCAGTGCAGTCCTCCCCATCTATCTAAATAAAACCAGTGCCATCCTACCCATCTATCTACATAAAGACAGTGCTGTCCTCCCCATCTATCTACATAAAACTAGTCGTCCTCTGCATCTCTCTACATAAAACCAGTGCCACCCTACCCATCTATATACATAATAACAGTGCCGTACTCTACATCTCTCTCATAAAACCAGTACCGTCCTCCCCATCTGTCTGCATAAAACCGGTGTCGTCCTCCCCATCAATCTAGATAAAACCAGTGCCATCGTACCCAACGAACTAGATAAAACCATTCCCGTCCTACCCATCTATCTACATAAAACCAGTGCCGTGCTACTGATCCATCAACATAAAACCAGTGTCGTCCTCCCCATCTATCTACATAAAACCAGTGCAGTCCACCCCATCTATCTACATAAAACCAGTGCCCATTCTCTCCATCTCTCTACATGAATCCAGTGCCGTCCTCCACATCTCTCTACATAAAACCAGTGCCATCCTACTCATCTATCTACATAAAACCAGTGCCGTCCTACTGATCCATCAACATAAAACCAGTGCATTCCACCCCATCTCTCTAAATAGAACCAGTGCCCTCCTACCCATCTAACTACATAAAACCAGTGCCGTCCTCCTCATCTATCTACATAAAACCAGTGCCGACCTACCCATCTATCTACATAAAACCAGTGCCGTCCCACCCATCTACCTACAAAAAACCAGTGCCACCCTACACATCTATATACATAATACCAGTGCCGTACTCTCCATCTCTCTGATAAAACCAGTACCGTCCTCACCATCTGTCTGCATAAAACCAGTGTCATCCTCCCCATCTGTCTAGATAAAACCAGTGCCGTCGTACCCAACGAACTAGATAAAACCAGTGCCATCCTCCCCGTCTAACTACATAATACCAGTGCCATCCTCTCCATCTCTCTACATAAAACCAGTGCCATTTTCCTCATCTATCTACATAAGACCATGGCCGTCCTACCCATCTATATACATAATACCAGTGCCGTACTCTCCATCTCTCTACATGAATCCAGTGCTGTCCTACCCATCTATCTACGTAAAACCAGTGCCGTGTTCTCAATCTCTCTACATAAAACCAGTGCCATCCTCCCCATCTCTCTAAATAAAACCAGTGCCGTCCTACCCTCCCGTCTACATAAAACCAGTGCCATCCTACCCATCTAACTACATAAAACCTGTGCCGTCCGCCCCAACTAAGTACATAAAACCAGTGTCATCCTCCCCAACTATCTACATAAAACCAGTGCCGTCCTCCCCATCTATCTATATAAAACTAGTGCCATCCTTTCCATCTCTCTACATAATACCAGTGCTGTCCTCCCCACCTAACTACATAAAACCAGTGCCGTCCTCCCCATCTATCTACATAAAATCAGTGCCATCCTACTCATCTATCTACATAAAACCAGTGCCATCCTCCCCATATATCTACATAAAACCAGTGCCGTCCTCCCCATCTATCTAAATAAAACCAGTCCCATACTCTCCAGCTCTCTCATAAAACCAGTACCGTCCTCCCCATCTGTCTGCATAAAACCAGTGTCATCCTCCCGACCTATCTACATAAAACCAGTGCCGTCCTCCCCATCTATCTATATAAAACTAGTGCCATCCTTTCCATCTCTCTACATAATACCAGTGCTGTCCTCCCCATCTAACTACATAAAACCAGTGCCGTCCTCCCCATCTATCTACATAAAATCAGTGCCATCCTACTCATCTATCTACATAAAACCAGTGCCATCCTCCCCATATATCTACATAAAACCAGTGCCGTCCTCTCCATCTATCTAAATAAAACCAGTCCCATACTCTCCATCTCTCTCATAAAACCAGTACCGTCCTCCCCATCTGTCTGCATAAAACCAGTGTCGTCCTCCCCATCTGTCTGCATAAAACCAGTGTCGTCCTCCCCATCAATCTAGATAAAACCAGTGCCCGTTCTCTCCATCTCTCTACATGAATCCAGTGCCGTCCTCCACATCTCTCTGCATAAAACCAGTGCCCTCCTACCCACCGAACTACATAAAACCAGTGCTGTCCTCCCCATCTATCTACATAAAAAAAATGCCGTTCTCCTCATCTGTCTGCATAAAAGCAGTGTAGTCCTCCCCATCTCTCTACATAAAACCAGTGCCTTCCTACCCATCTATCTACATAAAACCAGTGTCGTCCACCCCATCTATCTACATAAAATCAGTGCCATCCTACTCATCTATCTACATAAAACCAGTGCCATCCACCCCATCTCTCTATATAAAACCAGAGCCGTCCTCTCTATCTCTCTACATAAAACCAGTGCCGTCCTACCCATCTATCTACATAAAACCAGTGTCGTCCACACATCTATCTACATAAAATCAGTGCCATCCTCCCCATGTATCCACATAAAACCAGTCCTGTCCTCTGCATCTCTCTACATAAAACCAGTGCCACCATACCCATCTATATACATAATACCAGTGCCGTACTCTCCATCTCTCTCATAAAACCAGTACCGTCCTCCCCATCTATTTGCATAAAACCAGTGTCGTCCTCCCCATCAATCTAGATAAAACCAGTGCCGTCGTACCCAACGAACTAGATAAAACCAGTGCTATCCTCCCCATCGAACTACATAATAACAGTGCCGTGCTACTGATCCATCAACATAAAACCAGTGTCGTCCTCCCCATCTATCTACATAAAACCAGTGCCCGTTCTCTCCATCTCTCTACATGAATCCAGTGCCGTCCTCCACATCTCTCTACATAAAACCAGTGCAATCCTACTCATCTATCTACATAAAAACAGTGCCGTCCTACTGATCCATCAACATAAAACCAGTGCCATCCACCCCATCTCTCTAAATAAAACCAGTGCCCTCCTACCCATCTAACTACATAAAACCAGTGCCGTCCTCCTCATCTATCTACATAAAACCAGTGCCGTCCTACCCATCTATCTACATAAAACCAGTGCCGTCCCACCCATCTATCTACATAAAACCAGTGCCACCCTACACATCTATATGCATAATACCAGTGCCGTACTCTCCATCTCTCTCATAAAACCAGTACCGTCCTCCCCATCTTTCTGCATAAAACCAGTGTCGTCCTCCCCATCTATCTAGATAAAACCAGTGCCGTCGTACCCAAAGAACTAGATAAAACCAGCGCCATCCTCCCCGTCTAACAACATAATACCAGTGCCATCCTCTCCATCTCTCTACATAAAACCAGTGCCCTTTTCCTCATCTATCTACATAAGACCATGGCCGTCCTACCCATCTATATACATAATACCAGTGCCGTACTCTCCATCTCTCTACATGAATCCAGTGCCGTCCTACCCATCTATCTACGTAAAACCAGTGCAGTGTTCTCAATCTCTCTACATAAAACCAGTGCCATCCTCCCCATCTCTCTAAATAAAACCAGTGCCGTCCTACCCACCCGTCTACATAAAACCAGTGCCATCCTACCCATCTAACTACATAAAACCTGTGCTGTCAGCCCCAACTAAGTACATAAAACCAGTGTCATCCTCCCCACCTATCTACATAAAACCAGTGCCGTCCTCCCCATCTATCTATATAAAACTAGTGCCATCCTTTCCATCTCTCTACATAATACCAGTGCTGTCCTCCCCATCTAACTACATAAAACCAGTGCCGTCCTCCCCATCTATCTACATAAAATCAGTGCCATCCTACTCATCTATCTACATAAAACCAGTGCCATCCTCCCCATATATCTACATAAAACCAGTGCCGTCCTCTCCATCTATCTAAATAAAACCAGTCCCATACTCTCCATCTCTCTCATAAAACCAGTACCGTCCTCCCCATCTGTCTGCATAAAACCAGTGTCGTCCTCCCCATCTGTCTGCATAAAACCAGTGTCGTCCTCCCCATCAATCTAGATAAAACCAGTGCCAACCTCCCCATCTAACTACATAATACCAGTGCCGTCCTCTCCATTTCTCTACATAAAACCAGTGCCATCTTCCTCATCTATCTGCATAAGACCATTGCCGTCCTACCCATCTATCTACATAAAAGCAGTGCCATGCTACTGATCCATCAGCATAAAACCAGTGTCGTCCTCCCCATCCATCTATATAAAACTAGTGCAATCCTTTCCATCTCTCTACATGAATCCAGTGCCGTCCTCCACATCTATCTACATAAAACCAGTGCCGTGCTACTGATCCATCAACATAAAACCAGTGTCGTCCTCCCCATCTATCTACATAAAACCAGTGCCCGTTCTCTCCATCTCTCTACATGAATCCAGTGCCATCCTCCACATCTCCCTACATAAAACCAGTGCAATCCTACTCATCTATCGACATAAAACCAGTGCCCATTCTCTCCATCTCTCTACATGAATCCAGTGCCATCCTCCACATCTCTCTACATAAAACCAGTGCAATCCTACTCATCTATCTACATAAAACCAGTGCCGTCCTACTGATCCATCAACATAAAACCAATGCCATCCACCCCATCTCTCTAAATAAAACCAGTGCCCTCCTACCCATATAACTACATAAAACCAGTGCCGTCCTCCTCATCTATCTACATAAAACCAGTGCCGTCCTACCCATCTATCTACATAAAACCAGTGCCGTCCCACCCATCTATCTACATAAAACCATTGCCACCCTACACATCTATATGCATAATACCAGTGCAGTACTCTCCATCTCTCTCATAAAACCAGTACCGTCCTCCCCATCTGTCTGCATAAAACCAGTGTCGTCCTCCCCATCTATCTAGATAAAACCAGTGCCGTCGTACCCAACGAACTAAATAAAACCAGCGCCATCCTCCCGTCTAACTACATAATACCAGTGCCATCCTCTCCATCTCTCTGCATAAAACCAATGCCATTTTCCTCATCTATCTACATAAGACCATGGCCGTCCTACCCATCTATATACATAATACCAGTGCCGTACTCTCCATCTCTCTACATGAATCCAGTGCCGTCCTACCCATCTATCTACGTAAAACCAGTGCAGTGTTCTCAAGCTCTCTACATAAAACCAGTGCCATCCTCCCCATCTCTCTAAATAAAACCACTGCCGTCCTACCCACCCGTCTACATAAAACCAGTGCCATCCTACCCATCTAACTACATAAAACCTGTGCCGTCAGCCCCAACTAAGTACATAAAACCAGTGTCATCCTCCCCACCTATCTACATAAAACCAGTGCCGTCCTCCCCATCTATCTATATAAAACTAGTGCCATCCTTTCCATCTCTCTACATAATACCAGTGCTGTCCTCCCCATCTAACTACATAAAACCAGTGCCGTCCTCCCCATCTATCTACATAAAATCAGTGCCATCCTACTCATCTATCTACATAAAACCAGTGCCATCCTCCCCATATATCTACATAAAACCAGTGCCGTCCTCCCCATCTATCTAAATAAAACCAGTCCCATACTCTCCATCTCTCTCATAAAACCAGTACCGTCTTCCCCATCTGTCTGCATAAAACCAGTGTCGTCCTCCCCATCTGTCTGCATAAAACCAGTGTCGTCCTCCCCATCAATCTAGATAAAACCAGTGCCCGTTCTCTCCATCTCTCTACATGAATCCAGTACCGTCCTCCACATCTCTCTACATAAAACCAGTGCCCTCCTACCCATCTAACTACATAAAACCAGTGCTGTCCTCCCCATCTATCTACATAAAAAAAATGCCGTTCTCCTCATCTGTCTGCATAAAAGCAGTGTAGTCCTCCCCATCTCTCTACATAAAACCAGTGCCTTCCTACCCATCTATCTACATAAAACCAGTGTCGTCCACCCCATCTATCTACATAAAATCAGTGCCATCCTACTCATCTATCTACATAAAACCAGTGCCATCCACCCCATCTCTCTGTATAAAACCAGAGCCGTCCTCTCTATCTCTCTACATAAAACCAGTGTCGTCCACCCATCTATCTACATAAAATCAGTGCCATCCTCCCCATGTATCCAAATAAAACCAGTCCTGTCCTCTGCATCTCTCTACATAAAACCAGTGCCACCATACCCATCTATATACATAATACCAGTGCCGTACTCTTCATCTCTCTCATAAAACTAGTACCGTCCTCCCCATCTATTTGCATAAAACCAGTGTCGTCCTCCCCATCAATCTAGATAAAACCAGTGCCGTCGTACCCAACGAACTAGATAAAACCAGTGCCATCCTCCCCATCTAACTACATAATACCAGTCCCGTTCTCTCCATCTCTCTACATGAATCCAGTGCCGTCCTCCACATCTCTCTACATAAAACCAGTGCAATCCTACTCATCTATCTACATAAAAACAGTGCCGTCCTACTGATCCATCAACATAAAACCAGTGCCATCCACCGCATCTCTCTAAATAAAACCAGTGCCCTCCTACCCATCTAACTACATAAAACCAGTGCCGTCCTCCTCATCTATCTACATAAAACCAGTGCCGTCCCACCCATCTATCTACATAAAACCAGTGCCACCCTACACATCTATATGCATAATACCAGTGCCGTACTCTCCATCTCTCTCATAAAACCAGTACCGTCCTCCCCATCTGTCTGCATAAAACCAGTGTCGTCCTCCCCATCTATCTAGATAAAACCAGTGCCGTCGTACCCAAAGAACTAGATAAAACCAGCGCCATCCTCCCCGTCTAACTACATAATACCAGTGCCATCCTCTCCATCTCTCTACATAAAACCAGTGCCCTTTTCCTCATCTATCTACATAAGACCATGGCCGTCCTACCCATCTATATACATAATACCAGTGCCGTACTCTCCATCTCTCTACATGAATCCAGTGCCGTCCTACCCATCTATCTACGTAAAACCAGTGCCGTGTTCTCAATCTCTCTACATAAAACCAGTGCCATCCTACCCTTTTAACTACATAAAACCAGTGCCGTCCTACCCACCCGTCTACATAAAACCAATGTCATCCTCCCCACCTTTCTACATAAAACCAGTGCCGTCCTCCCCATCTATCTATATAAAACTAGTGCCACGCTTTCCATCTCTCTACATAATACCAGTGCTGTACTCCCCATCTAACTACATAAAACCAGTGCCGTCCTCCCCATCTATCTACATAAAATCAGTGCCATCCTACTCATCTATCTACATAAAACCAGTGCCATCCTCCCCATATATCTACATAAAACCAGTGCCGTCCTCCCCATCTATCTAAATAAAACCAGTCCCATACTCTCCAGCTCTCTCATAAAACCAGTACCGTCCTCCCCATCTGTCTGCATAAAACCAGTGTCATCCTCCCGACCTATCTACATAAAACCAGTGCCGTCCTCCCCATCTATCTATATAAAACTAGTGCCATCCTTTCCATCTCTCTACATAATACCAGTGCTGTCCTCCCCATCTAACTACATAAAACCAGTGCCGTCCTCCCCATCTATCTACATAAAATCAGTGCCATCCTACTCATCTATCTACATAAAACCAGTGCCATCCTCCCCATATATCTACATAAAACCAGTGCCGTCCTCTCCATCTATCTAAATAAAACCAGTCCCATACTCTCCATCTCTCTCATAAAGCCAGTACCGTCCTCCCCATCTGTCTGCATAAAACCAGTGTCGTCCTCCCCATCTGTCTGCATAAAACCAGTGTCGTCCTCCCCATCAATCTAGATAAAACCAGTGCCCGTTCTCTCCATCTCTCTACATGAATCCAGTGCCGTCCTCCACATCTCTCTGCATAAAACCAGTGCCCTCCTACCCACCGAACTACATAAAACCAGTGCTGTCCTCCCCATCTATCTACATAAAAAAAATGCCGTTCTCCTCATCTGTCTGCATAAAAGCAGTGTAGTCCTCCCCATCTCTCTACATAAAACCAGTGCCTTCCTACCCATCTATCTACATAAAACCAGTGTCGTCCACCCCATCTATCTACATAAAATCAGTGCCATCCTACTCATCTATCTACATAAAACCAGTGCCATCCACCCCATCTCTCTATATAAAACCAGAGCCGTCCTCTCTATCTCTCTACATAAAACCAGTGCCGTCCTACCCATCTATCTACATAAAACCAGTGTCGTCCACACATCTATCTACATAAAATCAGTGCCATCCTCCCCATGTATCCACATAAAACCAGTCCTGTCCTCTGCATCTCTCTACATAAAACCAGTGCCACCATACCCATCTATATACATAATACCAGTGCCGTACTCTCCATCTCTCTCATAAAACCAGTACCGTCCTCCCCATCTATTTGCATAAAACCAGTGTCGTCCTCCCCATCAATCTAGATAAAACCAGTGCCGTCGTACCCAACGAACTAGATAAAACCAGTGCTATCCTCCCCATCGAACTACATAATAACAGTGCCGTGCTACTGATCCATCAACATAAAACCAGTGTCGTCCTCCCCATCTATCTACATAAAACCAGTGCCCGTTCTCTCCATCTCTCTACATGAATCCAGTGCCGTCCTCCACATCTCTCTACATAAAACCAGTGCAATCCTACTCATCTATCTACATAAAAACAGTGCCGTCCTACTGATCCATCAACATAAAACCAGTGCCATCCACCCCATCTCTCTAAATAAAACCAGTGCCCTCCTACCCATCTAACTACATAAAACCAGTGCCGTCCTCCTCATCTATCTACATAAAACCAGTGCCGTCCTACCCATCTATCTACATAAAACCAGTGCCGTCCCACCCATCTATCTACATAAAACCAGTGCCACCCTACACATCTATATGCATAATACCAGTGCCGTACTCTCCATCTCTCTCATAAAACCAGTACCGTCCTCCCCATCTTTCTGCATAAAACCAGTGTCGTCCTCCCCATCTATCTAGATAAAATCAGTGCCGTCGTACCCAAAGAACTAGATAAAACCAGCGCCATCCTCCCCGTCTAACAACATAATACCAGTGCCATCCTCTCCATCTCTCTACATAAAACCAGTGCCCTTTTCCTCATCTATCTACATAAGACCATGGCCGTCCTACCCATCTATATACATAATACCAGTGCCGTACTCTCCATCTCTCTACATGAATCCAGTGCCGTCCTACCCATCTATCTACGTAAAACCAGTGCAGTGTTCTCAATCTCTCTACATAAAACCAGTGCCATCCTCCCCATCTCTCTAAATAAAACCAGTGCCGTCCTACCCACCCGTCTACATAAAACCAGTGCCATCCTACCCATCTAACTACATAAAACCTGTGCTGTCAGCCCCAACTAAGTACATAAAACCAGTGTCATCCTCCCCACCTATCTACATAAAACCAGTGCCGTCCTCCCCATCTATCTATATAAAACTAGTGCCATCCTTTCCATCTCTCTACATAATACCAGTGCTGTCCTCCCCATCTAACTACATAAAACCAGTGCCGTCCTCCCCATCTATCTACATAAAATCAGTGCCATCCTACTCATCTATCTACATAAAACCAGTGCCATCCTCCCCATATATCTACATAAAACCAGTGCCGTCCTCTCCATCTATCTAAATAAAACCAGTCCCATACTCTCCATCTCTCTCATAAAACCAGTACCGTCCTCCCCATCTGTCTGCATAAAACCAGTGTCGTCCTCCCCATCTGTCTGCATAAAACCAGTGTCGTCCTCCCCATCAATCTAGATAAAACCAGTGCCAACCTCCCCATCTAACTACATAATACCAGTGCCGTCCTCTCCATTTCTCTACATAAAACCAGTGCCATCTTCCTCATCTATCTGCATAAGACCATTGCCGTCCTACCCATCTATCTACATAAAAGCAGTGCCATGCTACTGATCCATCAGCATAAAACCAGTGTCGTCCTCCCCATCCATCTATATAAAACTAGTGCAATCCTTTCCATCTCTCTACATGAATCCAGTGCCGTCCTCCCCATCTATCTACATAAAACCAGTGCCCGTTCTCTCCATCTCTCTACATGAATCCAGTGCCATCCTCCACATCTCCCTACATAAAACCAGTGCAATCCTACTCATCTATCGACATAAAACCAGTGCCCGTTCTCTCCATCTCTCTACATGAATCCAGTGCCATCCTCCACATCTCTCTACATAAAACCAGTGCAATCCTACTCATCTATCTACATAAAACCAGTGCCGTCCTACTGATCCATCAACATAAAACCAATGCCATCCACCCCATCTCTCTAAATAAAACCAGTGCCCTCCTACCCATATAACTACATAAAACCAGTGCCGTCCTCCTCATCTATCTACATAAAACCAGTGCCGTCCTACCCATCTATCTACATAAAACCAGTGCCGTCCCACCCATCTATCTACATAAAACCATTGCCACCCTACACATCTATATGCATAATACCAGTGCAGTACTCTCCATCTCTCTCATAAAACCAGTACCGTCCTCCCCATCTGTCTGCATAAAACCAGTGTCGTCCTCCCCATCTATCTAGATAAAACCAGTGCCGTCGTACCCAACGAACTAAATAAAACCAGCGCCATCCTCCCCGTCTAACTACATAATACCAGTGCCATCCTCTCCATCTCTCTGCATAAAACCAATGCCATTTTCCTCATCTATCTACATAAGACCATGGCCGTCCTACCCATCTATATACATAATACCAGTGCCGTACTCTCCATCTCTCTACATGAATCCAGTGCCGTCCTACCCATCTATCTACGTAAAACCAGTGCAGTGTTCTCAAGCTCTCTACATAAAACCAGTGCCATCCTCCCCATCTCTCTAAATAAAGCCACTGCCGTCCTACCCACCCGTCTACATAAAACCAGTGCCATCCTACCCATCTAACTACATAAAACCTGTGCCGTCAGCCCCAACTAAGTACATAAAACCAGTGTCATCCTCCCCACCTATCTACATAAAACCAGTGCCGTCCTCCCCATCTATCTATATAAAACTAGTGCCATCCTTTCCATCTCTCTACATAATACCAGTGCTGTCCTCCCCATCTAAATACATAAAACCAGTGCCGTCCTCCCCATCTATCTACATAAAATCAGTGCCATCCTACTCATCTATCTACATAAAACCAGTGCCATCCTCCCCATATATCTACATAAAACCAGTGCCGTCCTCCCCATCTATCTAAATAAAACCAGTCCCATACTCTCCATCTCTCTCATAAAACCAGTACCGTCTTCCCCATCTGTCTGCATAAAACCAGTGTCGTCCTCCCCATCTGTCTGCATAAAACCAGTGTCGTCCTCCCCATCAATCTAGATAAAACCAGTGCCCGTTCTCTCCATCTCTCTACATGAATCCAGTACCGTCCTCCACATCTCTCTACATAAAACCAGTGCCCTCCTACCCATCTAACTACATAAAACCAGTGCTGTCCTCCCCATCTATCTACATAAAAAAAATGCCGTTCTCCTCATCTGTCTGCATAAAAGCAGTGTAGTCCTCCCCATCTCTCTACATAAAACCAGTGCCTTCCTACCCATCTATCTACATAAAACCAGTGTCGTCCACCCCATCTATCTACATAAAATCAGTGCCATCCTACTCATCTATCTACATAAAACCAGTGCCATCCACCCCATCTCTCTGTATAAAACCAGAGCCGTCCTCTCTATCTCTCTACATAAAACCAGTGTCGTCCACCCATCTATCTACATAAAATCAGTGCCATCCTCCCCATGTATCCACATAAAACCAGTCCTGTCCTCTGCATCTCTCTACATAAAACCAGTGCCACCATACCCATCTATATACATAATACCAGTGCCGTACTCTTCATCTCTCTCATAAAACTAGTACCGCCCTCCCCATCTATTTGCATAAAACCAGTGTCGTCCTCCCCATCAATCTAGATAAAACCAGTGCCGTCGTACCCAACGAACTAGATAAAACCAGTGCCATCCTCCCCATCTAACTACATAATACCAGTCCCGTTCTCTCCATCTCTCTACATGAATCCAGTGCCGTCCTCCACATCTCTCTACATAAAACCAGTGCAATCCTACTCATCTATCTACATAAAAACAGTGCCGTCCTACTGATCCATCAACATAAAACCAGTGCCATCCACCGCATCTCTCTAAATAAAACCAGTGCCCTCCTACCCATCTAACTACATAAAACCAGTGCCGTCCTCCTCATCTATCTACATAAAACCAGTGCCGTCCTACCCATCTATCTACATAAAACCACTGCCGTCCCACCCATCTATCTACATAAAACCAGTGCCGTCCTACCCATCTATCTACATAAAACCAGTGCCGTCCCACCCATCTATCTACATAAAACCAGTGCCACCCTACACATCTATATGCATAATACCAGTGCCGTACTCTCCATCTCTCTCATAAAACCAGTACCGTCCTCCCCATCTGTCTGCATAAAACCAGTGTCGTCCTCCCCATCTATCTAGATAAAACCAGTGCCGTCGTACCCAAAGAACTAGATAAAACCAGCGCCATCCTCCCCGTCTAACTACATAATACCAGTGCCATCCTCTCCATCTCTCTACATAAAACCAGTGCCCTTTTCCTCATCTATCTACATAAGACCATGGCCGTCCTACCCATCTATATACATAATACCAGTGCCGTACTCTCCATCTCTCTACATGAATCCAGTGCCGTCCTACCCATCTATCTACGTAAAACCAGTGCCGTGTTCTCAATCTCTCTACATAAAACCAGTGCCATCCTACCCTTTTAACTACATAAAACCAGTGCCGTCCTACCCACCCGTCTACATAAAACCAATGTCATCCTCCCCACCTTTCTACATAAAACCAGTGCCGTCCTCCCCATCTATCTATATAAAACTAGTGCCACGCTTTCCATCTCTCTACATAATACCAGTGCTGTACTCCCCATCTAACTACATAAAACCAGTGCCGTCCTCCCCATCTATCTACGTAAAATCAGTGCCATCCTACTCATCTATCTACATAAAACCAGTGCCATCCTCCCCATATATCTACATAAAACCAGTGCCGTCCTCCCCATCTATCTAAATAAAACCAGTACCATCCTACCCATCTATCTACATAAAACCAGTGCCGTCCTCCCCATCTATCTACATAAAACCAGTGCAGTCCTCCCCATCTATCTAAATAAAACCAGTGCCATCCTACCCATCTATCTACATAAAGACAGTGCTGTCCTCCCCATCTATCTACATAAAACTAGTCGTCCTCTGCATCTCTCTACATAAAACCAGTGCCACCCTACCCATCTATATACATAATAACAGTGCCGTACTCTACATCTCTCTCATAAAACCAGTACCGTCCTCCCCATCTGTCTGCATAAAACCGGTGTCGTCCTCCCCATCAATCTAGATAAAACCAGTGCCATCGTACCCAACGAACTAGATAAAACCATTCCCGTCCTACCCATCTATCTACATAAAACCAGTGCCGTGCTACTGATCCATCAACATAAAACCAGTGTCGTCCTCCCCATCTATCTACATAAAACCAGTGCAGTCCACCCCATCTATCTACATAAAACCAGTGCCCATTCTCTCCATCTCTCTACATGAATCCAGTGCCGTCCTCCACATCTCTCTACATAAAACCAGTGCCATCCTACTCATCTATCTACATAAAACCAGTGCCGTCCTACTGATCCATCAACATAAAACCAGTGCATTCCACCCCATCTCTCTAAATAGAACCAGTGCCCTCCTACCCATCTAACTACATAAAACCAGTGCCGTCCTCCTCATCTATCTACATAAAACCAGTGCCGACCTACCCATCTATCTACATAAAACCAGTGCCGTCCCACCCATCTACCTACAAAAAACCAGTGCCACCCTACACATCTATATACATAATACCAGTGCCGTACTCTCCATCTCTCTGATAAAACCAGTACCGTCCTCACCATCTGTCTGCATAAAACCAGTGTCATCCTCCCCATCTGTCTAGATAAAACCAGTGCCGTCGTACCCAACGAACTAGATAAAACCAGTGCCATCCTCCCCGTCTAACTACATAATACCAGTGCCATCCTCTCCATCTCTCTACATAAAACCAGTGCCATTTTCCTCATCTATCTACATAAGACCATGGCCGTCCTACCCATCTATATACATAATACCAGTGCCGTACTCTCCATCTCTCTACATGAATCCAGTGCTGTCCTACCCATCTATCTACGTAAAACCAGTGCCGTGTTCTCAATCTCTCTACATAAAACCAGTGCCATCCTCCCCATCTCTCTAAATAAAACCAGTGCCGTCCTACCCTCCCGTCTACATAAAACCAGTGCCATCCTACCCATCTAACTACATAAAACCTGTGCCGTCCGCCCCAACTAAGTACATAAAACCAGTGTCATCCTCCCCAACTATCTACATAAAACCAGTGCCGTCCTCCCCATCTATCTATATAAAACTAGTGCCATCCTTTCCATCTCTCTACATAATACCAGTGCTGTCCTCCCCACCTAACTACATAAAACCTGTGCCGTCCTCCCCATCTATCTACATAAAATCAGTGCCATCCTACTCATCTATCTACATAAAACCAGTGCCATCCTCCCCATATATCTACATAAAACCAGTGCCGTCCTCCCCATCTATCTAAATAAAACCAGTCCCATACTCTCCAGCTCTCTCATAAAACCAGTACCGTCCTCCCCATCTGTCTGCATAAAACCAGTGTCATCCTCCCGACCTATCTACATAAAACCAGTGCCGTCCTCCCCATCTATCTATATAAAACTAGTGCCATCCTTTCCATCTCTCTACATAATACCAGTGCTGTCCTCCCCATCTAACTACATAAAACCAGTACCGTCCTCCCCATCTATCTACATAAAACCAGTGCCCGTTCTCTCCATCTCTCTACATGAATCCAGTGCCATCCTCCACATCTCCCTACATAAAACCAGTGCAATCCTACTCATCTATCGACATAAAACCAGTGCCCGTTCTCTCCATCTCTCTACATGAATCCAGTGCCATCCTCCACATCTCTCTACATAAAACCAGTGCAATCCTACTCATCTATCTACATAAAACCAGTGCCGTCCTACTGATCCATCAACATAAAACCAATGCCATCCACCCCATCTCTCTAAATAAAACCAGTGCCCTCCTACCCATATAACTACATAAAACCAGTGCCGTCCTCCTCATCTATCTACATAAAACCAGTGCCGTCCTACCCATCTATCTACATAAAACCAGTGCCGTCCCACCCATCTATCTACATAAAACCATTGCCACCCTACACATCTATATGCATAATACCAGTGCAGTACTCTCCATCTCTCTCATAAAACCAGTACCGTCCTCCCCATCTGTCTGCATAAAACCAGTGTCGTCCTCCCCATCTATCTAGATAAAACCAGTGCCGTCGTACCCAACGAACTAAATAAAACCAGCGCCATCCTCCCCGTCTAACTACATAATACCAGTGCCATCCTCTCCATCTCTCTGCATAAAACCAATGCCATTTTCCTCATCTATCTACATAAGACCATGGCCGTCCTACCCATCTATATACATAATACCAGTGCCGTACTCTCCATCTCTCTACATGAATCCAGTGCCGTCCTACCCATCTATCTACGTAAAACCAGTGCAGTGTTCTCAAGCTCTCTACATAAAACCAGTGCCATCCTCCCCATCTCTCTAAATAAAACCACTGCCGTCCTACCCACCCGTCTACATAAAACCAGTGCCATCCTACCCATCTAACTACATAAAACCTGTGCCGTCAGCCCCAACTAAGTACATAAAACCAGTGTCATCCTCCCCACCTATCTACATAAAACCAGTGCCGTCCTCCCCATCTATCTATATAAAACTAGTGCCATCCTTTCCATCTCTCTACATAATACCAGTGCTGTCCTCCCCATCTAACTACATAAAACCAGTGCCGTCCTCCCCATCTATCTACATAAAATCAGTGCCATCCTACTCATCTATCTACATAAAACCAGTGCCATCCTCCCCATATATCTACATAAAACCAGTGCCGTCCTCCCCATCTATCTAAATAAAACCAGTCCCATACTCTCCATCTCTCTCATAAAACCAGTACCGTCTTCCCCATCTGTCTGCATAAAACCAGTGTCGTCCTCCCCATCTGTCTGCATAAAACCAGTGTCGTCCTCCCCATCAATCTAGATAAAACCAGTGCCCGTTCTCTCCATCTCTCTACATGAATCCAGTACCGTCCTCCACATCTCTCTACATAAAACCAGTGCCCTCCTACCCATCTAACTACATAAAACCAGTGCTGTCCTCCCCATCTATCTACATAAAAAAAATGCCGTTCTCCTCATCTGTCTGCATAAAAGCAGTGTAGTCCTCCCCATCTCTCTACATAAAACCAGTGCCTTCCTACCCATCTATCTACATAAAACCAGTGTCGTCCACCCCATCTATCTACATAAAATCAGTGCCATCCTACTCATCTATCTACATAAAACCAGTGCCATCCACCCCATCTCTCTGTATAAAACCAGAGCCGTCCTCTCTATCTCTCTACATAAAACCAGTGTCGTCCACCCATCTATCTACATAAAATCAGTGCCATCCTCCCCATGTATCCAAATAAAACCAGTCCTGTCCTCTGCATCTCTCTACATAAAACCAGTGCCACCATACCCATCTATATACATAATACCAGTGCCGTACTCTTCATCTCTCTCATAAAACTAGTACCGTCCTCCCCATCTATTTGCATAAAACCAGTGTCGTCCTCCCCATCAATCTAGATAAAACCAGTGCCGTCGTACCCAACGAACTAGATAAAACCAGTGCCATCCTCCCCATCTAACTACATAATACCAGTCCCGTTCTCTCCATCTCTCTACATGAATCCAGTGCCGTCCTCCACATCTCTCTACATAAAACCAGTGCAATCCTACTCATCTATCTACATAAAAACAGTGCCGTCCTACTGATCCATCAACATAAAACCAGTGCCATCCACCGCATCTCTCTAAATAAAACCAGTGCCCTCCTACCCATCTAACTACATAAAACCAGTGCCGTCCTCCTCATCTATCTACATAAAACCAGTGCCGTCCCACCCATCTATCTACATAAAACCAGTGCCACCCTACACATCTATATGCATAATACCAGTGCCGTACTCTCCATCTCTCTCATAAAACCAGTACCGTCCTCCCCATCTGTCTGCATAAAACCAGTGTCGTCCTCCCCATCTATCTAGATAAAACCAGTGCCGTCGTACCCAAAGAACTAGATAAAACCAGCGCCATCCTCCCCGTCTAACTACATAATACCAGTGCCATCCTCTCCATCTCTCTACATAAAACCAGTGCCCTTTTCCTCATCTATCTACATAAGACCATGGCCGTCCTACCCATCTATATACATAATACCAGTGCCGTACTCTCCATCTCTCTACATGAATCCAGTGCCGTCCTACCCATCTATCTACGTAAAACCAGTGCCGTGTTCTCAATCTCTCTACATAAAACCAGTGCCATCCTACCCTTTTAACTACATAAAACCAGTGCCGTCCTACCCACCCGTCTACATAAAACCAATGTCATCCTCCCCACCTTTCTACATAAAACCAGTGCCGTCCTCCCCATCTATCTATATAAAACTAGTGCCACGCTTTCCATCTCTCTACATAATACCAGTGCTGTACTCCCCATCTAACTACATAAAACCAGTGCCGTCCTCCCCATCTATCTACATAAAATCAGTGCCATCCTACTCATCTATCTACATAAAACCAGTGCCATCCTCCCCATATATCTACATAAAACCAGTGCCGTCCTCCCCATCTATCTAAATAAAACCAGTCCCATACTCTCCAGCTCTCTCATAAAACCAGTACCGTCCTCCCCATCTGTCTGCATAAAACCAGTGTCATCCTCCCGACCTATCTACATAAAACCAGTGCCGTCCTCCCCATCTATCTATATAAAACTAGTGCCATCCTTTCCATCTCTCTACATAATACCAGTGCTGTCCCCCATCTAACTACATAAAACCAGTGCCGTCCTCCCCATCTATCTACATAAAATCAGTGCCATCCTACTCATCTATCTACATAAAACCAGTGCCATCCTCCCCATATATCTACATAAAACCAGTGCCGTCCTCTCCATCTATCTAAATAAAACCAGTCCCATACTCTCCATCTCTCTCATAAAGCCAGTACCGTCCTCCCCATCTGTCTGCATAAAACCAGTGTCGTCCTCCCCATCTGTCTGCATAAAACCAGTGTCGTCCTCCCCATCAATCTAGATAAAACCAGTGCCCGTTCTCTCCATCTCTCTACATGAATCCAGTGCCGTCCTCCACATCTCTCTGCATAAAACCAGTGCCCTCCTACCCACCGAACTCTACATAAAACCAGTGCTGTCCTCCCCATCTATCTACATAAAAAAAATGCCGTTCTCCTCATCTGTCTGCATAAAAGCAGTGTAGTCCTCCCCATCTCTCTACATAAAACCAGTGCCTTCCTACCCATCTATCTACATAAAACCAGTGTCGTCCACCCCATCTATCTACATAAAATCAGTGCCATCCTACTCATCTATCTACATAAAACCAGTGCCATCCACCCCATCTCTCTATATAAAACCAGAGCCGTCCTCTCTATCTCTCTACATAAAACCAGTGCCGTCCTACCCATCTATCTACATAAAACCAGTGTCGTCCACACATCTATCTACATAAAATCAGTGCCATCCTCCCCATGTATCCACATAAAACCAGTCCTGTCCTCTGCATCTCTCTACATAAAACCAGTGCCACCATACCCATCTATATACATAATACCAGTGCCGTACTCTCCATCTCTCTCATAAAACCAGTACCGTCCTCCCCATCTATTTGCATAAAACCAGTGTCGTCCTCCCCATCAATCTAGATAAAACCAGTGCCGTCGTACCCAACGAACTAGATAAAACCAGTGCTATCCTCCCCATCGAACTACATAATAACAGTGCCGTGCTACTGATCCATCAACATAAAACCAGTGTCGTCCTCCCCATCTATCTACATAAAACCAGTGCCCGTTCTCTCCATCTCTCTACATGAATCCAGTGCCGTCCTCCACATCTCTCTACATAAAACCAGTGCAATCCTACTCATCTATCTACATAAAAACAGTGCCGTCCTACTGATCCATCAACATAAAACCAGTGCCATCCACCCCATCTCTCTAAATAAAACCAGTGCCCTCCTACCCATCTAACTACATAAAACCAGTGCCGTCCTCCTCATCTATCTACATAAAACCAGTGCCGTCCTACCCATCTATCTACATAAAACCAGTGCCGTCCCACCCATCTATCTACATAAAACCAGTGCCACCCTACACATCTATATGCATAATACCAGTGCCGTACTCTCCATCTCTCTCATAAAACCAGTACCGTCCTCCCCATCTTTCTGCATAAAACCAGTGTCGTCCTCCCCATCTATCTAGATAAAACCAGTGCCGTCGTACCCAAAGAACTAGATAAAACCAGCGCCATCCTCCCCGTCTAACAACATAATACCAGTGCCATCCTCTCCATCTCTCTACATAAAACCAGTGCCCTTTTCCTCATCTATCTACATAAGACCATGGCCGTCCTACCCATCTATATACATAATACCAGTGCCGTACTCTCCATCTCTCTACATGAATCCAGTGCCGTCCTACCCATCTATCTACGTAAAACCAGTGCAGTGTTCTCAATCTCTCTACATAAAACCAGTGCCATCCTCCCCATCTCTCTAAATAAAACCAGTGCCGTCCTACCCACCCGTCTACATAAAACCAGTGCCATCCTACCCATCTAACTACATAAAACCTGTGCTGTCAGCCCCAACTAAGTACATAAAACCAGTGTCATCCTCCCCA
>NW_027274994.1:0-72530 GCF_030028105.1 Mobula birostris
GGGCATGAGATTCAGGGCATGAGATTCAGGGCATGAGTTTCAGGATATGAGATTCATGGCATGAGTTTCAGTGCAGGAGTTTCAGGGCATGAGTTTCAGTGCATAAGTTTGAGGGCAGGAGTTTCAAGGCATGAGATTCAGGGCATGAGTTTCAGTGCATGAGTTTGAGGGCAGGAGTTTCAGGGCATGAGATTCAGGGCATGAGTTTCAGGGCATGAGATTCAGGGCAGATATTTCAGGGCATGTAATTCAGTGCATGAGTTTCCGGGCAGCTGATTCAGGGCAGGAGTTATAGGGCATGTGATTCAGGGCATGAGTTTCAGGGCATGAGTTTCAGTGCAGGAGTTTCTGGGCATGAGAGTCAGGGCATGAGTTTCAGGGCATGAGATTCAGGGCAGGTATTTCAGGGCATGTAATTCAGGGCATGAGTTTCTGGGCAGATGATTCAGGGCAGGAGTTTTAGGGCATGTGATTCAGGGCATGAGTTTCAGTGCATGAGTTTCAGGGCAGGAGTTTCAGGGTATGTGATTTCGGGCAAGAGTTTCAGGGCATGAGATTCAGGGCTTGAGTTTCAGGGCATGAGATTCAGGGCATGAGATTCAGGGCATGATTTTCAGGGCAGGAGATTCAGGGCAGGTCTTTCAGTGCTGGAGTTTCAGGGCATGAGATTCAGGGCATGAGTTTCAGGACAGGAGATTCAGGGCATGAGTTTCAGGGCATGAGTTTCAGGGCATGAGTTTCAGGGCAGGAGTTTCAGGGCATCTGATTCAGGGCGTGAGTTTCAGGATATGAGATTCATGGCATGAGTTTCAGTGCAGGAGTTTCAGGGCATGAGATTCAGGGCTTGAGTTTCAGGGTAGGTGATTCAGGGCAGGAGTTTCAGGACATGAGATTCAGGGCATGAGTTTCAGTGCAGGAACCTGAGGTCATGAGATTCAGTGCACGAGTTTCAAAGCATGAGATTCAGGTCATGAGATTCAGGGCATGAGTTTCAGGGCAGGAGATTCAGGGCAGGTGTTTCAGTGCAGGAGTTTCAGGGAATGAGATTCAGGGCATTAGTTTCAGGGCATGAGTTTCAGGGCAGGAGTTTCAGGGCATGTAATTCAGGGCGTGAGTTTCAGGATATGAGATTCATGGCATGAGTTTCAGTGCAGGAGTTTCAGGGCATGAGATTCAGGGCGTGAGTTTCAGGGCATGAGATTCAGGGCAGGTATTTCAGGGCATGTAATTCAGGGCATGAGTTTCTGGGCAGATGATTCAGGGCAGGAGTTTTAGGGCATGTGATTCAGGGCATTAGTTTCAGTGCATGAGTTTCAGTGCAGGAGTTTCAGGGCAAGAGATTCAGGTCATGAGTTTCAGGGCATGAGATTCAGGGCAGGAATTTCAGGGCATGTAATTCAGGGCATGAGTTTCTGGGCAGATGATTCAGGGCAGGAGTTTTAGGGCATGTGATTCAGGGCATGAGTTTCAGTGCATGAGTTTCAGGGCAGGAGATTCAGGGTATGAGATTTAGGGCATGAGTTTCAGTGCATGAGATTCAGGGCTTGAGTTTCAGGGCATGATTTTCTGGGCATGAGATTCAGGGCATGAGTTTCAGGATATGAGATTCATGGCATGAGTTTCAGTGCAGGAGTTTCAGGGCATGAGTTTCAGTGCATGAGTTTGAAGGCAGGAGTTTCAGGGCATGAGATTCAGGGCATGAGTTTCAGGGCATGAGATTCAGGGCAGGTATTTCAGGGCATGTAATTCAGGGCATGAGTTTCTTGGCAGCTGATTCAGGGCAGGAGTTTTAGGGCATGTGATTCAGGGCATGAGTTTCAGGACATGATTTTCAGGGCATGAGATTCAGGGCTTGAGTTTCAGGGCATGAAGTTCAGGGCATGAGTTTCAGGGCATGAGATTCAGGGCAGGTGTTTCAGTGCAGGAGTTTCAGGGCAGGAGTTTCAGGGCATGTGATTCAGGGCGTAAATTTCAGGATATGAGATTCATGGCATGAGATCAGTGCAGGTGATTCAGGACAGGAGTTTCAAGGCATGAGATTCAGGGCATGAGTTTCACTCCATGAGTTTGAGGGCAGGAGTTTCAGGGCATGAGATTCAGGGCATGAGTTTCAGGGCATGAGATTCAGGGCAGGAATTTCAGGGCATGTAATTCAGGGCATGAGTTTCTGGGCAGATGATTCAGGGCAGAAGTTTTAGGGCATGTGATTCAGGGCATGAGTTTCAGTGCAGGAACTTGAGGTCATGAGATTCAGTGTTCGAGATTCAGAGCGTGAGATTCATGGCATGAGATTCAGGGCATGAGTTTCATGGCAGGAGATTCAGGGCAGGTGTTTCAGTGCAGGAGTTTCAGGGCATGAGATTCAGGGCATGAGATTCAGGGCATGAGTTTTAGGACAGGAGATTCAGGGCATGAGTTTCAGGGCATGAGTTTCAGGGCAGGAGTTTCAGGGCATGTGATTCAGGGCGTGAGTTTCAGGATATGAGATTCATGGCATGAGTTTCAGTGCAGGAGTTTCAGGGCATGAGATTCAGGGCATGAGTTTCAGGGTAGGTGATTCAGGGCAGGAGTTTCAGGACATGAGATTCAGGGCATGAGTTTCAGTGCAGGAACTTGAGGTCATGAGATTCAGTGCACGAGTTTCAAAGCATGAGATTCCGGTCATGAGATTCAGGGCAGGAGTTTCAGGGCATGTAATTCAGGGCATGATTTTCTGGGCAGATGATTCAGGGCAGGAGTTTTAGGGCATGTGATTCAGGGCATTAGTTTCAGTGCATGAGTTTCAGTGCAGGAGTTTCAGGGCAAGAGATTCAGGGCATGAGTTTCAGGGCATGAGATTCAGGGCAGGTATTTCAGGGCATGTAATTCAGGGCATGAGTTTCTGGGCAGATGATTCAGGGCAGGAGTTTTAGAGCATGTGATTCAGGGCATGAGTTTCAGTGCATGAGTTTCAGGGCAGGAGTTTCAGGGTATGTGATTTAGGGCAAGAGTTTCAGGGCATGAGATTCAGGGCTTGAGTTTCAGGGCATGAGGTTCAGGGCATGAGTTTCAGGGCATGAGATTCAGGGCATGAGTTTCAGTGCAGTTAATTGAGGGCATGAGATTCAGTGCACGAGTTTTAGAGCATGAGATTCAGGGCTTCATTTTCAGGGCAGGAGATTGAGGGCAGGTGTTTCAGTGCAGGAGTTTCAGGGCATGAGATTCAGGGCATGAGATTCAGGGCATGAGTTTCAGGGCACGAGATTCAGGGCTTGAGTTTCAGGGCATGAGGTTCAGGGCATGAGTTTCAGGGCATGAGATTCAGGGCATGAGTTTCAGTGCAGTTAATTGAGGGCATGATATTCAGTGCACGAGTTTTAGAGCATGAGATTCAGGGCATGAGTTTCAGGGCATGAGATTCAGGGCATGAGTTTCAGTGCATGAATTTGAGGGCAGGAGTTTCAAGGCATGAGATTCAGGGCATGAGTTTCAGTGCATGAGTTTGAGGGCAGGACTTTCAGGGCATGAGATTCAGGGCATGAGTTTCAGGGCATGAGATTCAGGGCAGGTATTTCAGGGCATGTAATTCAGGGCATGAGTTTCTAGGCAGATGATTCAGGGCATTAGTTTTAGGGCATGTGGTTCAGGGCATGAGATTCAGTGCATGAGTTTCAGGGCAGGAGTTTCAGGGTATGTGATTTAGGGCATGAGTTTCAGGTCATGAGATTCAGGGCTTGAGTTTCAGGGCATGAGGTTCAGGGCATGAGTTTCAGGGCATGAGATTCAGGGCTTGAGTTTCAGGGCATGAGGTTCAGGGCATGAGATTCAGGGCATGAGATTCAGGGCATGATTTTCATGGCAGGAGATTCAGGGCAGGTGTTTCAGTGCAGGAGTTTCAGGGCATGAGATTCAGGGCATGAGATTCAGAGCATGAGTTTCAGGGCATGAGATTCAGGGTAGGTATTTCAGGGCATGTAATTTAGGGCATGAGTTTCTGGGCAGATGATTCAGGGCAGGAATTTTAGGGCATGTGATTCAGGGCATGAGTTTCAGTGCATGAGTTCAGGGCAGTAGTTTCAGGGTATGTGATTTAGGGCATGAGTTTCAGGGCATGAGATTCAGGGCTTGAGTTTCAGGGCATGAGGTTCAGGGCATGAGTTTCAGGGTATGAGATTCAGGGCATCAGTTTCAGTGCAGGAACTTGAGGGCATGAGATTCAGTGCACGAGTTTCAGAGCATGAGATTCAGGGCATGAGATTCAGGGCATGATTTTCAGGGCAGGAGATTCAGGGCAGGTGTTTCAGTGCAGGAGTTTCAGGGCATGAGATTCAGGGCATGAATTTCAGGGCATGAGTTTCAGGGCAGGAGTTTCAGGGCATGTAATTCAGGGCGTGAGTTTCAGGATATGAGATTCATGGCATGAGTTTCAGTGCAGGAGTTTCAGGGCAGGAGTTTCAGGGCATGTAATTCAGGGCATGATTTTCAGGGCAGATGATTCAGGGCAGGAGTTTTAGGGCATCTGATTCAGGGCATTAGTTTCAGTGCATGAGTTTCAGTGCAGGAGTTTCAGGGCAAGAGATTCAGGGCATGAGTTTCAGGGCATGAGTTTCAGGGCAGGTATTTCAGGGCATGTAATTCAGGGCATGAGTTTCTGGGCAGATGATTCAGGGCAGGAGTTTTAGGGCATGTGATTCAGGGCATGAGTTTCAGTGCATGAGTTTCAGGGCAGGAGTTTCAGGGTATGTGATTTAGGGCAAGAGTTTCAGGGCATGAGATTCAGGGCTTGAGTTTCAGGGCATGAGGTTCAGGGCATGAGTTTCAGGGCATGAGATTCAGGGCATGAGTTTCAGTGCAGTTAATTGAGGGCATGAGATTCAGTGCACGAGTTTTAGAGCATGAGATTCAGGGCTTCATTTTCAGGGCAGGAGATTGAGGGCAGGTGTTTCAGTGCAGGAGTTTCAGGGCACGAGATTCAGGGCATGAGATTCAGGGCATGAGTTTCAGGGCACGAGATTCAGGGCTTGAGTTTCAGGGCATGAGGTTCAGGGCATGAGTTTCAGGGCATGAGATTCAGGGCATGAGTTTCAGTGCAGTTAATTGAGGGCATGATATTCAGTGCACGAGTTTTAGAGCATGAGATTCAGGGCATGAGTTTCAGGGCATGAGATTCAGGGCATGAGTTTCAGTGCATGAATTTGAGGGCAGGAGTTTCAAGGCATGAGATTCAGGGCATGAGTTTCAGTGCATGAGTTTGAGGGCAGGACTTTCAGGGCATGAGATTCAGGGCATGAGTTTCCGGGCATGAGATTCAGGGCAGGTATTTCAGGGCATGTAATTCAGGGCATGAGTTTCTAGGCAGATGATTCAGGGCATTAGTTTTAGGGCATGTGGTTCAGGGCATGAGATTCAGTGCATGAGTTTCAGGGCAGGAGTTTCAGGGTATGCGATTTAGGGCATGAGTTTCAGGGCATGAGATTCAGGGCTTGAGTTTCAGGGCATGAGGTTCAGGGCATGAGTTTCAGGGCATGAGATTCAGGGCATGAGTTTCAGTGCAGGAACTTGAGGGCATGAGATTCAGTGCACGAGTTTCAGAGCATGAAATTCAGGGCATGAGATTCAGGGCATGATTTTCAAGGCAGGAGATTCAGGGCAGGTGTTTCAGTGCAGGAGTTTCAGGGCATGAGATTCAGGGCATGAGATTCAGAGCATGAGTTTCAGGGCATGAGATTCAGGGTAGGTATTTCAGGGCATGTAATTTAGGGCATGAGTTTCTGGGCAGATGATTCAGGGCAGGAATTTTAGGGCATGTGATTCAGGGCATGAGTTTCAGTGCATGAGTTTCAGGGCAGTAGTTTCAGGGTATGTGATTTAGGGCTTGAGTTTCAGGGCATGAGGTTCAGGGCATGAGTTTCAGGGCATGAGATTCAGGGCATCAGTTTCAGTGCAGGAACTTGAGGGCATAAGATTCAGTGCACGAGTTTCAGAGCATGAGATTCAGGGCATGAGATTCAGGGCATGATTTTCAGGGCAGGAGATTCAGGGCAGGTGTTTCAGTGCAGGAGTTTCAGGGCATGAGATTCAGGGCATGAGATTCAGGGCATGAGTTTCAGGACAGGAGATTCAGGGCATGAGTTTCAGGGCATGAGTTTCAGGGCATGAGTTTCAGGGCAGGAGTTTC
The DNA here is from genome assembly GCF_030028105.1 of Mobula birostris. Classification (NCBI taxonomy): domain Eukaryota; kingdom Metazoa; phylum Chordata; class Chondrichthyes; order Myliobatiformes; family Myliobatidae; genus Mobula; species Mobula birostris. Next base: position 6,158 of record NW_027274994.1, read on the forward strand.
AGGGCATGTGATTCAGGGCGTGAGTTTCAGGATATGAGATACATGGCATGAGTTTCAGTGCAGGAGTTTCAGGGCATGAGATTCAGGGCATGAGTTTCAGGGTAGGTGATTCAGGGCAGGAGTTTCAGGACATGAGATTCAGGGCATGAGTTTCAGTGCAGGACCTTGAGGTCATGAGATTCAGTGCACGAGTTTCAGAGTGTGAGATTCAGGGCATGAGATTCAGGGCATGAGTTTCAAAGCAGGAGATTCAGGGCAGGTGTTTCAGTGCAGGAGTTTCAGGGCATGAGATTCAGGGCATGAGATTCAGAGCATGAGTTTCAGGGCATGAGATTCAGGGTAGGTATTTCAGGGCATGTAATTTAGGGCATGAGTTTCTGGGCAGATGATTCAGGGCAGGAATTTTAGGGCATGTGATTCAGGGCATGAGTTTCAGTGCATGAGTTTCAGGGCAGTAGTTTCAGGGTATGTGATTTAGGGCTTGAGTTTCAGGGCATGAGGTTCAGGGCATGAGTTTCAGGGCATGAGATTCAGGGCATCAGTTTCAGTGCAGGAACTTGAGGGCATGAGATTCAGTGCACGAGTTTCAGAGCATGAGATTCAGGGCATGAGATTCAGGGCATGATTTTCAGGGCAGGAGATTCAGGGCAGCTGTTTCAGTGCAGGAGTTTCAGGGCATGAGATTCAGGGCATGAGATTCAGGGCATGAGTTTCAGGACAGGAGATTCAGGGCATGAGTTTCAGGGCATGAGTTTCAGGGCATGAGTTTCAGGGCAGGAGTTTCAGGGCATGTGATTCAGGGCGTGAGTTTCAGGATATGAGATACATGGCATGAGTTTCAGTGCAGGAGTTTCAGGGCATGAGATTCAGGGCATGAGTTTCAGGGTAGGTGATTCAGGGCAGGAGTTTCAGGACATGAGATTCAGGGCATGAGTTTCAGTGCAGGACCTTGAGGTCATGAGATTCAGTGCACGAGTTTCAGAGTGTGAGATTCAGGGCATGAGATTCAGGGCATGAGTTTCAAAGCAGGAGATTCAGGGCAGGTGTTTCAGTGCAGGAGTTTCAGGGCATGAGATTCAGGGCATGAGATTCAGGGCATGAGTTTTAGAACAGGAGATTCAGGGAATGAGTTTCAGGGCATGCGTTTCAAGGCAGGAGTTTCAGGGCATGTAATTCAGGGCGTGAGTTTCAGGATATGAGATTCATGGCATGAGTTTCAGTGCAGGAGTTTCAAGGCATGAGATTCAGGGCATGAGTTTCAGGGCATGAGATTCAGGACAGGAGTTTCAAGGCATGAAATTCAGGGCTTGAGTTTCACTGCATGAGTTTGAGGGCAGGAGTTTCAGGGCATGAGATTCAGGGCATGAGTTTCTGGGCAGATGATTCAGAGCAGGAGTTTTAGGGCATGTGATTCAGGGCATGAGTTTCAGTGCATGAGTTTCAGGGCAGGAGATTCAGGGTATGAGATTTAGGGCATGAGTTTCAGTGCATGAGATTCAGGGCTTGAGTTTCAGGGCATGATTTTCAGGGCAGGAGATTCAGGGCAGGTGTTTCAGTGCAGGAGTTTCTGGGCATGAGATTCAGGGCATGAGATTCAGGGCATGAGTTTCAGGATATGAGATTCATGGCATGAGTTTCAGTGCAGGAGTTTCAGGGCATGAGTTTCAGTGCATAAGTTTGAGGGCAGGAGTTTCAAGGCATGAGATTCAGGGCATGAGTTTCAGTGCATGAGTTTGAGGGCAGGAGTTTCAGGGCATGAGATTCAGGGCATGAGTTTCAGGGCAGGAGTTTCAGGGTATGTGATTTAGGGCATGAGTTTCAGGTCATGAGATTCAGGGCTTGAGTTTCAGGGCATGAGGTTCAGGGCATGAGTTTCAGGGCATGAGATTCAGGGCTTGAGTTTCAGGGCATGAGGTTCAGGGCATGAGATTCAGGGCATGAGATTCAGGGCATGATTTTCATGGCAGGAGATTCAGGGCAGGTGTTTCAGTGCAGGAGTTTCAGGGCATGAGATTCAGGGCATGAGATTCAGAGCATGAGTTTCAGGGCATGAGATTCAGGGTAGGTATTTCAGGGCATGTAATTTAGGGCATGAGTTTCTGGGCAGATGATTCAGGGCAGGAATTTTAGGGCATGTGATTCAGGGCATGAGTTTCAGTGCATGAGTTCAGGGCAGTAGTTTCAGGGTATGTGATTTAGGGCATGAGTTTCAGGGCATGAGATTCAGGGCTTGAGTTTCAGGGCATGAGGTTCAGGGCATGAGTTTCAGGGTATGAGATTCAGGGCATCAGTTTCAGTGCAGGAACTTGAGGGCATGAGATTCAGTGCACGAGTTTCAGAGCATGAGATTCAGGGCATGAGATTCAGGGCATGATTTTCAGGGCAGGAGATTCAGGGCAGGTGTTTCAGTGCAGGAGTTTCAGGGCATGAGATTCAGGGCATGAATTTCAGGGCATGAGTTTCAGGGCAGGAGTTTCAGGGCATGTAATTCAGGGCGTGAGTTTCAGGATATGAGATTCATGGCATGAGTTTCAGTGCAGGAGTTTCAGGGCAGGAGTTTCAGGGCATGTAATTCAGGGCATGATTTTCAGGGCAGATGATTCAGGGCAGGAGTTTTAGGGCATCTGATTCAGGGCATTAGTTTCAGTGCATGAGTTTCAGTGCAGGAGTTTCAGGGCAAGAGATTCAGGGCATGAGTTTCAGGGCATGAGTTTCAGGGCAGGTATTTCAGGGCATGTAATTCAGGGCATGAGTTTCTGGGCAGATGATTCAGGGCAGGAGTTTTAGGGCATGTGATTCAGGGCATGAGTTTCAGTGCATGAGTTTCAGGGCAGGAGTTTCAGGGTATGTGATTTAGGGCAAGAGTTTCAGGGCATGAGATTCAGGGCTTGAGTTTCAGGGCATGAGGTTCAGGGCATGAGTTTCAGGGCATGAGATTAAGGGCATGAGTTTCAGTGCAGTTAATTGAGGGCATGAGATTCAGTGCACGAGTTTTAGAGCATGAGATTCAGGGCTTCATTTTCAGGGCAGGAGATTGAGGGCAGGTGTTTCAGTGCAGGAGTTTCAGGGCACGAGATTCAGGGCATGAGATTCAGGGCATGAGTTTCAGGGCACGAGATTCAGGGCTTGAGTTTCAGGGCATGAGGTTCAGGGCATGAGTTTCAGGGCATGAGATTCAGGGCATGAGTTTCAGTGCAGTTAATTGAGGGCATGATATTCAGTGCACGAGTTTTAGAGCATGAGATTCAGGGCATGAGTTTCAGGGCATGAGATTCAGGGCATGAGTTTCAGTGCATGAATTTGAGGGCAGGAGTTTCAAGGCATGAGATTCAGGGCATGAGTTTCAGTGCATGAGTTTGAGGGCAGGACTTTCAGGGCATGAGATTCAGGGCATGAGTTTCCGGGCATGAGATTCAGGGCAGGTATTTCAGGGCATGTAATTCAGGGCATGAGTTTCTAGGCAGATGATTCAGGGCATTAGTTTTAGGGCATGTGGTTCAGGGCATGAGATTCAGTGCATGAGTTTCAGGGCAGGAGTTTCAGGGTATGCGATTTAGGGCATGAGTTTCAGGGCATGAGATTCAGGGCTTGAGTTTCAGGGCATGAGGTTCAGGGCATGAGTTTCAGGGCATGAGATTCAGGGCATGAGTTTCAGTGCAGGAACTTGAGGGCATGAGATTCAGTGCACGAGTTTCAGAGCATGAAATTCAGGGCATGAGATTCAGGGCATGATTTTCAAGGCAGGAGATTCAGGGCAGGTGTTTCAGTGCAGGAGTTTCAGGGCATGAGATTCAGGGCATGAGATTCAGAGCATGAGTTTCAGGGCATGAGATTCAGGGTAGGTATTTCAGGGCATGTAATTTAGGGCATGAGTTTCTGGGCAGATGATTCAGGGCAGGAATTTTAGGGCATGTGATTCAGGGCATGAGTTTCAGTGCATGAGTTTCAGGGCAGTAGTTTCAGGGTATGTGATTTAGGGCTTGAGTTTCAGGGCATGAGGTTCAGGGCATGAGTTTCAGGGCATGAGATTCAGGGCATCAGTTTCAGTGCAGGAACTTGAGGGCATAAGATTCAGTGCACGAGTTTCAGAGCATGAGATTCAGGGCATGAGATTCAGGGCATGATTTTCAGGGCAGGAGATTCAGGGCAGGTGTTTCAGTGCAGGAGTTTCAGGGCATGAGATTCAGGGCATGAGATTCAGGGCATGAGTTTCAGGACAGGAGATTCAGGGCATGAGTTTCAGGGCATGAGTTTCAGGGCATGAGTTTCAGGGCAGGAGTTTCAGGGCATGTGATTCAGGGCGTGAGTTTCAGGATATGAGATACATGGCATGAGTTTCAGTGCAGGAGTTTCAGGGCATGAGATTCAGGGCATGAGTTTCAGGGTAGGTGATTCAGGGCAGGAGTTTCAGGACATGAGATTCAGGGCATGAGTTTCAGTGCAGGACCTTGAGGTCATGAGATTCAGTGCACGAGTTTCAGAGTGTGAGATTCAGGGCATGAGATTCAGGGCATGAGTTTCAAAGCAGGAGATTCAGGGCAGGTGTTTCAGTGCAGGAGTTTCAGGGCATGAGATTCAGGGCTTGAGTTTCAGGGCATGAGGTTCAGGGCATGAGTTTCAGGGCATGAGATTCAGGGCATGAGTTTCAGTGTAGGAACTTGAGGGCATGAGATTCAGTGCACGAGTTTCAGAGCATGAAATTCAGGGCATGAGATTCAGGGCATGATTTTCAAGGCAGGAGATTCAGGGCAGGTGTTTCAGTGCAGGAGTTTCAGGGCATGAGATTCAGGGCATGAGATTCAGAGCATGAGTTTCAGGGCATGAGATTCAGGGTAGGTATTTCAGGGCATGTAATTTAGGGCATGAGTTTCTGGGCAGATGATTCAGGGCAGGAATTTTAGGGCATGTGATTCAGGGCATGAGTTTCAGTGCATGAGTTTCAGGGCAGTAGTTTCAGGGTATGTGATTTAGGGCTTGAGTTTCAGGGCATGAGGTTCAGGGCATGAGTTTCAGGGCATGAGATTCAGGGCATCAGTTTCAGTGCAGGAACTTGAGGGCATGAGATTCAGTGCACGAGTTTCAGAGCATGAGATTCAGGGCATGAGATTCAGGGCATGATTTTCAGGGCAGGAGATTCAGGGCAGCTGTTTCAGTGCAGGAGTTTCAGGGCATGAGATTCAGGGCATGAGATTCAGGGCATGAGTTTCAGGACAGGAGATTCAGGGCATGAGTTTCAGGGCATGAGTTTCAGGGCATGAGTTTCAGGGCAGGAGTTTCAGGGCATGTGATTCAGGGCGTGAGTTTCAGGATATGAGATACATGGCATGAGTTTCAGTGCAGGAGTTTCAGGGCATGAGATTCAGGGCATGAGTTTCAGGGTAGGTGATTCAGGGCAGGAGTTTCAGGACATGAGATTCAGGGCATGAGTTTCAGTGCAGGACCTTGAGGTCATGAGATTCAGTGCACGAGTTTCAGAGTGTGAGATTCAGGGCATGAGATTCAGGGCATGAGTTTCAAAGCAGGAGATTCAGGGCAGGTGTTTCAGTGCAGGAGTTTCAGGGCATGAGATTCAGGGCATGAGATTCAGGGCATGAGTTTTAGAACAGGAGATTCAGGGAATGAGTTTCAGGGCATGCGTTTCAAGGCAGGAGTTTCAGGGCATGTAATTCAGGGCGTGAGTTTCAGGATATGAGATTCATGGCATGAGTTTCAGTGCAGGAGTTTCAAGGCATGAGATTCAGGGCATGAGTTTCAGGGCATGAGATTCAGGACAGGAGTTTCAAGGCATGAAATTCAGGGCTTGAGTTTCACTGCATGAGTTTGAGGGCAGGAGTTTCAGGGCATGAGATTCAGGGCATGAGTTTCTGGGCAGATGATTCAGAGCAGGAGTTTTAGGGCATGTGATTCAGGGCATGAGTTTCAGTGCATGAGTTTCAGGGCAGGAGATTCAGGGTATGAGATTTAGGGCATGAGTTTCAGTGCATGAGATTCAGGGCTTGAGTTTCAGGGCATGATTTTCAGGGCAGGAGATTCAGGGCAGGTGTTTCAGTGCAGGAGTTTCTGGGCATGAGATTCAGGGCATGAGATTCAGGGCATGAGTTTCAGGATATGAGATTCATGGCATGAGTTTCAGTGCAGGAGTTTCAGGGCATGAGTTTCAGTGCATAAGTTTGAGGGCAGGAGTTTCAAGGCATGAGATTCAGGGCATGAGTTTCAGTGCATGAGTTTGAGGGCAGGAGTTTCAGGGCATGAGATTCAGGGCATGAGTTTCAGGGCAGGAGTTTCAGGGTATGTGATTTAGGGCATGAGTTTCAGGTCATGAGATTCAGGGCTTGAGTTTCAGGGCATGAGGTTCAGGGCATGAGTTTCAGGGCATGAGATTCAGGGCTTGAGTTTCAGGGCATGAGGTTCAGGGCATGAGATTCAGGGCATGAGATTCAGGGCATGATTTTCATGGCAGGAGATTCAGGGCAGGTGTTTCAGTGCAGGAGTTTCAGGGCATGAGATTCAGGGCATGAGATTCAGAGCATGAGTTTCAGGGCATGAGATTCAGGGTAGGTATTTCAGGGCATGTAATTTAGGGCATGAGTTTCTGGGCAGATGATTCAGGGCAGGAATTTTAGGGCATGTGATTCAGGGCATGAGTTTCAGTGCATGAGTTCAGGGCAGTAGTTTCAGGGTATGTGATTTAGGGCATGAGTTTCAGGGCATGAGATTCAGGGCTTGAGTTTCAGGGCATGAGGTTCAGGGCATGAGTTTCAGGGTATGAGATTCAGGGCATCAGTTTCAGTGCAGGAACTTGAGGGCATGAGATTCAGTGCACGAGTTTCAGAGCATGAGATTCAGGGCATGAGATTCAGGGCATGATTTTCAGGGCAGGAGATTCAGGGCAGGTGTTTCAGTGCAGGAGTTTCAGGGCATGAGATTCAGGGCATGAATTTCAGGGCATGAGTTTCAGGGCAGGAGTTTCAGGGCATGTAATTCAGGGCGTGAGTTTCAGGATATGAGATTCATGGCATGAGTTTCAGTGCAGGAGTTTCAGGGCAGGAGTTTCAGGGCATGTAATTCAGGCATGATTTTCAGGGCAGATGATTCAGGGCAGGAGTTTTAGGGCATCTGATTCAGGGCATTAGTTTCAGTGCATGAGTTTCAGTGCAGGAGTTTCAGGGCAAGAGATTCAGGGCATGAGTTTCAGGGCATGAGTTTCAGGGCAGGTATTTCAGGGCATGTAATTCAGGGCATGAGTTTCTGGGCAGATGATTCAGGGCAGGAGTTTTAGGGCATGTGATTCAGGGCATGAGTTTCAGTGCATGAGTTTCAGGGCAGGAGTTTCAGGGTATGTGATTTAGGGCAAGAGTTTCAGGGCATGAGATTCAGGGCTTGAGTTTCAGGGCATGAGGTTCAGGGCATGAGTTTCAGGGCATGAGATTCAGGGCATGAGTTTCAGTGCAGTTAATTGAGGGCATGAGATTCAGTGCACGAGTTTTAGAGCATGAGATTCAGGGCTTCATTTTCAGGGCAGGAGATTGAGGGCAGGTGTTTCAGTGCAGGAGTTTCAGGGCACGAGATTCAGGGCATGAGATTCAGGGCATGAGTTTCAGGGCACGAGATTCAGGGCTTGAGTTTCAGGGCATGAGGTTCAGGGCATGAGTTTCAGGGCATGAGATTCAGGGCATGAGTTTCAGTGCAGTTAATTGAGGGCATGATATTCAGTGCACGAGTTTTAGAGCATGAGATTCAGGGCATGAGTTTCAGGGCATGAGATTCAGGGCATGAGTTTCAGTGCATGAATTTGAGGGCAGGAGTTTCAAGGCATGAGATTCAGGGCATGAGTTTCAGTGCATGAGTTTGAGGGCAGGACTTTCAGGGCATGAGATTCAGGGCATGAGTTTCCGGGCATGAGATTCAGGGCAGGTATTTCAGGGCATGTAATTCAGGGCATGAGTTTCTAGGCAGATGATTCAGGGCATTAGTTTTAGGGCATGTGGTTCAGGGCATGAGATTCAGTGCATGAGTTTCAGGGCAGGAGTTTCAGGGTATGCGATTTAGGGCATGAGTTTCAGGGCATGAGATTCAGGGCTTGAGTTTCAGGGCATGAGGTTCAGGGCATGAGTTTCAGGGCATGAGATTCAGGGCATGAGTTTCAGTGCAGGAACTTGAGGGCATGAGATTCAGTGCACGAGTTTCAGAGCATGAAATTCAGGGCATGAGATTCAGGGCATGATTTTCAAGGCAGGAGATTCAGGGCAGGTGTTTCAGTGCAGGAGTTTCAGGGCATGAGATTCAGGGCATGAGATTCAGAGCATGAGTTTCAGGGCATGAGATTCAGGGTAGGTATTTCAGGGCATGTAATTTAGGGCATGAGTTTCTGGGCAGATGATTCAGGGCAGGAATTTTAGGGCATGTGATTCAGGGCATGAGTTTCAGTGCATGAGTTTCAGGGCAGTAGTTTCAGGGTATGTGATTTAGGGCTTGAGTTTCAGGGCATGAGGTTCAGGGCATGAGTTTCAGGGCATGAGATTCAGGGCATCAGTTTCAGTGCAGGAACTTGAGGGCATAAGATTCAGTGCACGAGTTTCAGAGCATGAGATTCAGGGCATGAGATTCAGGGCATGATTTTCAGGGCAGGAGATTCAGGGCAGGTGTTTCAGTGCAGGAGTTTCAGGGCATGAGATTCAGGGCATGAGATTCAGGGCATGAGTTTCAGGACAGGAGATTCAGGGCATGAGTTTCAGGGCATGAGTTTCAGGGCATGAGTTTCAGGGCAGGAGTTTCAGGGCATGTGATTCAGGGCGTGAGTTTCAGGATATGAGATACATGGCATGAGTTTCAGTGCAGGAGTTTCAGGGCATGAGATTCAGGGCATGAGTTTCAGGGTAGGTGATTCAGGGCAGGAGTTTCAGGACATGAGATTCAGGGCATGAGTTTCAGTGCAGGACCTTGAGGTCATGAGATTCAGTGCACGAGTTTCAGAGTGTGAGATTCAGGGCATGAGATTCAGGGCATGAGTTTCAAAGCAGGAGATTCAGGGCAGGTGTTTCAGTGCAGGAGTTTCAGGGCATGAGATTCAGGGCTTGAGTTTCAGGGCATGAGGTTCAGGGCATGAGTTTCAGGGCATGAGATTCAGGGCATGAGTTTCAGTGTAGGAACTTGAGGGCATGAGATTCAGTGCACGAGTTTCAGAGCATGAAATTCAGGGCATGAGATTCAGGGCATGATTTTCAAGGCAGGAGATTCAGGGCAGGTGTTTCAGTGCAGGAGTTTCAGGGCATGAGATTCAGGGCATGAGATTCAGAGCATGAGTTTCAGGGCATGAGATTCAGGGTAGGTATTTCAGGGCATGTAATTTAGGGCATGAGTTTCTGGGCAGATGATTCAGGGCAGGAATTTTAGGGCATGTGATTCAGGGCATGAGTTTCAGTGCATGAGTTTCAGGGCAGTAGTTTCAGGGTATGTGATTTAGGGCTTGAGTTTCAGGGCATGAGGTTCAGGGCATGAGTTTCAGGGCATGAGATTCAGGGCATCAGTTTCAGTGCAGGAACTTGAGGGCATGAGATTCAGTGCACGAGTTTCAGAGCATGAGATTCAGGGCATGAGATTCAGGGCATGATTTTCAGGGCAGGAGATTCAGGGCAGCTGTTTCAGTGCAGGAGTTTCAGGGCATGAGATTCAGGGCATGAGATTCAGGGCATGAGTTTCAGGACAGGAGATTCAGGGCATGAGTTTCAGGGCATGAGTTTCAGGGCATGAGTTTCAGGGCAGGAGTTTCAGGGCATGTGATTCAGGGCGTGAGTTTCAGGATATGAGATACATGGCATGAGTTTCAGTGCAGGAGTTTCAGGGCATGAGATTCAGGGCATGAGTTTCAGGGTAGGTGATTCAGGGCAGGAGTTTCAGGACATGAGATTCAGGGCATGAGTTTCAGTGCAGGACCTTGAGGTCATGAGATTCAGTGCACGAGTTTCAGAGTGTGAGATTCAGGGCATGAGATTCAGGGCATGAGTTTCAAAGCAGGAGATTCAGGGCAGGTGTTTCAGTGCAGGAGTTTCAGGGCATGAGATTCAGGGCATGAGATTCAGGGCATGAGTTTTAGAACAGGAGATTCAGGGAATGAGTTTCAGGGCATGCGTTTCAAGGCAGGAGTTTCAGGGCATGTAATTCAGGGCGTGAGTTTCAGGATATGAGATTCATGGCATGAGTTTCAGTGCAGGAGTTTCAAGGCATGAGATTCAGGGCATGAGTTTCAGGGCATGAGATTCAGGACAGGAGTTTCAAGGCATGAAATTCAGGGCTTGAGTTTCACTGCATGAGTTTGAGGGCAGGAGTTTCAGGGCATGAGATTCAGGGCATGAGTTTCTGGGCAGATGATTCAGAGCAGGAGTTTTAGGGCATGTGATTCAGGGCATGAGTTTCAGTGCATGAGTTTCAGGGCAGGAGATTCAGGGTATGAGATTTAGGGCATGAGTTTCAGTGCATGAGATTCAGGGCTTGAGTTTCAGGGCATGATTTTCAGGGCAGGAGATTCAGGGCAGGTGTTTCAGTGCAGGAGTTTCTGGGCATGAGATTCAGGGCATGAGATTCAGGGCATGAGTTTCAGGATATGAGATTCATGGCATGAGTTTCAGTGCAGGAGTTTCAGGGCATGAGTTTCAGTGCATAAGTTTGAGGGCAGGAGTTTCAAGGCATGAGATTCAGGGCATGAGTTTCAGTGCATGAGTTTGAGGGCAGGAGTTTCAGGGCATGAGATTCAGGGCATGAGTTTCAGGGCATGAGATTCAGGGCAGATATTTCAGGGCATGTAATTCAGTGCATGAGTTTCCGGGCAGCTGATTCAGGGCAGGAGTTATAGGGCATGTGATTCAGGGCATGAGTTTCAGGGCATGAGTTTCAGTGCAGGAGTTTCTGGGCATGAGAGTCAGGGCATGAGTTTCAGGGCATGAGATTCAGGGCAGGTATTTCAGGGCATGTAATTCAGGGCATGAGTTTCTGGGCAGATGATTCAGGGCAGGAGTTTTAGGGCATGTGATTCAGGGCATGAGTTTCAGTGCATGAGTTTCAGGGCAGGAGTTTCAGGGTATGTGATTTCGGGCAAGAGTTTCAGGGCATGAGATTCAGGGCTTGAGTTTCAGGGCATGAGATTCAGGGCATGAGATTCAGGGCATGATTTTCAGGGCAGGAGATTCAGGGCAGGTCTTTCAGTGCTGGAGTTTCAGGGCATGAGATTCAGGGCATGAGTTTCAGGACAGGAGATTCAGGGCATGAGTTTCAGGGCATGAGTTTCAGGGCATGAGTTTCAGGGCAGGAGTTTCAGGGCATCTGATTCAGGGCGTGAGTTTCAGGATATGAGATTCATGGCATGAGTTTCAGTGCAGGAGTTTCAGGGCATGAGATTCAGGGCTTGAGTTTCAGGGTAGGTGATTCAGGGCAGGAGTTTCAGGACATGAGATTCAGGGCATGAGTTTCAGTGCAGGAACCTGAGGTCATGAGATTCAGTGCACGAGTTTCAAAGCATGAGATTCAGGTCATGAGATTCAGGGCATGAGTTTCAGGGCAGGAGATTCAGGGCAGGTGTTTCAGTGCAGGAGTTTCAGGGAATGAGATTCAGGGCATTAGTTTCAGGGCATGAGTTTCAGGGCAGGAGTTTCAGGGCATGTAATTCAGGGCGTGAGTTTCAGGATATGAGATTCATGGCATGAGTTTCAGTGCAGGAGTTTCAGGGCATGAGATTCAGGGCGTGAGTTTCAGGGCATGAGATTCAGGGCAGGTATTTCAGGGCATGTAATTCAGGGCATGAGTTTCTGGGCAGATGATTCAGGGCAGGAGTTTTAGGGCATGTGATTCAGGGCATTAGTTTCAGTGCATGAGTTTCAGTGCAGGAGTTTCAGGGCAAGAGATTCAGGTCATGAGTTTCAGGGCATGAGATTCAGGGCAGGATTTTCAGGGCATGTAATTCAGGGCATGAGTTTCTGGGCAGATGATTCAGGGCAGGAGTTTTAGGGCATGTGATTCAGGGCATGAGTTTCAGTGCATGAGTTTCAGGGCAGGAGATTCAGGGTATGAGATTTAGGGCATGAGTTTCAGTGCATGAGATTCAGGGCTTGAGTTTCAGGGCATGATTTTCTGGGCATGAGATTCAGGGCATGAGTTTCAGGATATGAGATTCATGGCATGAGTTTCAGTGCAGGAGTTTCAGGGCATGAGTTTCAGTGCATGAGTTTGAAGGCAGGAGTTTCAGGGCATGAGATTCAGGGCATGAGTTTCAGGGCATGAGATTCAGGGCAGGTATTTCAGGGCATGTAATTCAGGGCATGAGTTTCTTGGCAGCTGATTCAGGGCAGGAGTTTTAGGGCATGTGATTCAGGGCATGAGTTTCAGGACATGATTTTCAGGGCATGAGATTCAGGGCTTGAGTTTCAGGGCATGAAGTTCAGGGCATGAGTTTCAGGGCATGAGATTCAGGGCAGGTGTTTCAGTGCAGGAGTTTCAGGGCAGGAGTTTCAGGCATGTGATTCAGGGCGTAAATTTCAGGATATGAGATTCATGGCATGAGATCAGTGCAGGTGATTCAGGACAGGAGTTTCAAGGCATGAGATTCAGGGCATGAGTTTCACTCCATGAGTTTGAGGGCAGGAGTTTCAGGGCATGAGATTCAGGGCATGAGTTTCAGGGCATGAGATTCAGGGCAGGAATTTCAGGGCATGTAATTCAGGGCATGAGTTTCTGGGCAGATGATTCAGGGCAGAAGTTTTAGGGCATGTGATTCAGGGCATGAGTTTCAGTGCAGGAACTTGAGGTCATGAGATTCAGTGTTCGAGATTCAGAGCGTGAGATTCATGGCATGAGATTCAGGGCATGAGTTTCATGGCAGGAGATTCAGGGCAGGTGTTTCAGTGCAGGAGTTTCAAGGCATGAGATTCAGGGCATGAGATTCAGGGCATGAGTTTTAGGACAGGAGATTCAGGGCATGAGTTTCAGGGCATGAGTTTCAGGGCAGGAGTTTCAGGGCATGTGATTCAGGGCGTGAGTTTCAGGATATGAGATTCATGGCATGAGTTTCAGTGCAGGAGTTTCAGGGCATGAGATTCAGGGCATGAGTTTCAGGGTAGGTGATTCAGGGCAGGAGTTTCAGGACATGAGATTCAGGGCATGAGTTTCAGTGCAGGAACTTGAGGTCATGAGATTCAGTGCACGAGTTTCAAAGCATGAGATTCCGGTCATGAGATTCAGGGCATGAGTTTCAGGGCAGGAGATTCAGGGCAGGTGTTTCAGTGCAGGAGTTTCAGGGCATGAGATTCAGGGCATGAATTTCAGGGCATGAGTTTCAGGGCAGGAGTTTCAGGGCATGTAATTCAGGGCGTGAGTTTCAGGATATGAGATTCATGGCATGAGTTTCAGTGCAGGAGTTTCAGGGCAGGAGTTTCAGGGCATGTAATTCAGGGCATGATTTTCTGGGCAGATGATTCAGGGCAGGAGTTTTAGGGCATGTGATTCAGGGCATTAGTTTCAGTGCATGAGTTTCAGTGCAGGAGTTTCAGGGCAAGAGATTCAGGGCATGAGTTTCAGGGCATGAGATTCAGGGCAGGTATTTCAGGGCATGTAATTCAGGGCATGAGTTTCTGGGCAGATGATTCAGGGCAGGAGTTTTAGGGCATGTGATTCAGGGCATGAGTTTCAGTGCATGAGTTTCAGGGCAGGAGTTTCAGGGCATGAGGTTCAGGGCATGAGTTTCAGGGCATGAGATTCAGGGCATGAGTTTCAGTGCAGTTAATTGAGGGCATGAGATTCAGTGCACGAGTTTTAGAGCATGAGATTCAGGGCTTCATTTTCAGGGCAGGAGATTGAGGGCAGGTGTTTCAGTGCAGGAGTTTCAGGGCATGAGATTCAGGGCATGAGATTCAGGGCATGAGTTTCAGGGCACGAGATTCAGGGCTTGAGTTTCAGGGCATGAGGTTCAGGGCATGAGTTTCAGGGCATGAGATTCAGGGCATGAGTTTTCAGTGCAGTTAATTGAGGGCATGATATTCAGTGCACGAGTTTTAGAGCATGAGATTCAGGGCATGAGTTTCAGGGCATGAGATTCAGGGCATGAGTTTCAGTGCATGAATTTGAGGGCAGGAGTTTCAAGGCATGAGATTCAGGGCATGAGTTTCAGTGCATGAGTTTGAGGGCAGGACTTTCAGGGCATGAGATTCAGGGCATGAGTTTCAGGGCATGAGATTCAGGGCAGGTATTTCAGGGCATGTAATTCAGGGCATGAGTTTCTAGGCAGATGATTCAGGGCATTAGTTTTAGGGCATGTGGTTCAGGGCATGAGATTCAGTGCATGAGTTTCAGGGCAGGAGTTTCAGGGTATGTGATTTAGGGCATGAGTTTCAGGGCATGAGATTCAGGGCTTGAGTTTCAGGGCATGAGGTTCAGGGCATGAGTTTCAGGGCATGAGATTCAGGGCATGAGTTTCAGTGCAGGAACTTGAGGGCATGAGATTCAGTGCACGAGTTTCAGAGCATGAGATTCAGGGCATGAGATTCAGGGCATGATTTTCATGGCAGGAGATTCAGGGCAGGTGTTTCAGTGCAGGAGTTTCAGGGCATGAGATTCAGGGCATGAGATTCAGAGCATGAGTTTCAGGGCATGAGATTCAGGGTAGGTATTTCAGGGCATGTAATTTAGGGCATGAGTTTCTGGGCAGATGATTCAGGGCAGGAATTTTAGGGCATGTGATTCAGGGCATGAGTTTCAGTGCATGAGTTTCAGGGCAGTAGTTTCAGGGTATGTGATTTAGGGCATGAGTTTCAGGGCATGAGATTCAGGGCTTGAGTTTCAGGGCATGAGGTTCAGGGCATGAGTTTCAGGGCATGAGATTCAGGGCATCAGTTTCAGTGCAGGAACTTGAGGGCATGAGATTCAGTGCACGAGTTTCAGAGCATGAGATTCAGGGCATGAGATTCAGGGCATGATTTTCAGGGCAGGAGATTCAGGGCAGGTGTTTCAGTGCAGGAGTTTCAGGGCATGAGATTCAGGGCATGAATTTCAGGGCATGAGTTTCAGGGCAGGAGTTTCAGGGCATGTAATTCAGGGCGTGAGTTTCAGGATATGAGATTCATGGCATGAGTTTCAGTGCAGGAGTTTCAGGGCAGGAGTTTCAGGGCATGTAATTCAGGGCATGATTTTCAGGGCAGATGATTCAGGGCAGGAGTTTTAGGGCATCTGATTCAGGGCATTAGTTTCAGTGCATGAGTTTCAGTGCTGGAGTTTCAGGGCAAGAGATTCAGGGCATGAGTTTCAGGGCATGAGTTTCAGGGCAGGTATTTCAGGGCATGTAATTCAGGGCATGAGTTTCTGGGCAGATGATTCAGGGCAGGAGTTTTAGGGCATGTGATTCAGGGCATGAGTTTCAGTGCATGAGTTTCAGGGCAGGAGTTTCAGGGTATGTGATTTAGGGCAAGAGTTTCAGGGCATGAGATTCAGGGCTTGAGTTTCAGGGCATGAGGTTCAGGGCATGAGTTTCAGGGCATGAGATTCAGGGCATGAGTTTCAGTGCAGTTAATTGAGGGCATGAGATTCAGTGCACGAGTTTTAGAGCATGAGATTCAGGGCTTCATTTTCAGGGCAGGAGATTGAGGGCAGGTGTTTCAGTGCAGGAGTTTCAGGGCACGAGATTCAGGGCATGAGATTCAGGGCATGAGTTTCAGGGCACGAGATTCAGGGCTTGAGTTTCAGGGCATGAGGTTCAGGGCATGAGTTTCAGGGCATGAGATTCAGGGCATGAGTTTCAGTGCAGTTAATTGAGGGCATGATATTCAGTGCACGAGTTTTAGAGCATGAGATTCAGGGCATGAGTTTCAGGGCATGAGATTCAGGGCATGAGTTTCAGTGCATGAATTTGAGGGCAGGAGTTTCAAGGCATGAGATTCAGGGCATGAGTTTCAGTGCATGAGTTTGAGGGCAGGACTTTCAGGGCATGAGATTCAGGGCATGAGTTTCAGGGCATGAGATTCAGGGCAGGTATTTCAGGGCATGTAATTCAGGGCATGAGTTTCTAGGCAGATGATTCAGGGCATTAGTTTTAGGGCATGTGGTTCAGGGCATGAGATTCAGTGCATGAGTTTCAGGGCAGGAGTTTCAGGGTATGTGATTTAGGGCATGAGTTTCAGGGCATGAGATTCAGGGCTTGAGTTTCAGGGCATGAGGTTCAGGGCATGAGTTTCAGGGCATGAGATTCAGGGCATGAGTTTCAGTGCAGGAACTTGAGGGCATGAGATTCAGTGCACGAGTTTCAGAGCATGAAATTCAGGGCATGAGATTCAGGGCATGATTTTCAAGGCAGGAGATTCAGGGCAGGTGTTTCAGTGCAGGAGTTTCAGGGCATGAGATTCAGGGCATGAGATTCAGAGCATGAGTTTCAGGGCATGAGATTCAGGGTAGGTATTTCAGGGCATGTAATTTAGGGCATGAGTTTCTGGGCAGATGATTCAGGGCAGGAATTTTAGGGCATGTGATTCAGGGCATGAGTTTCAGTGCATGAGTTTCAGGGCAGTAGTTTCAGGGTATGTGATTTAGGGCATGAGTTTCAGGGCATGAGATTCAGGGCTTGAGTTTCAGGGCATGAGGTTCAGGGCATGAGTTTCAGGGCATGAGATTCAGGGCATCAGTTTCAGTGCAGGAACTTGAGGGCATGAGATTCAGTGCACGAGTTTCAGAGCATGAGATTCAGGGCATGAGATTCAGGGCATGATTTTCAGGGCAGGAGATTCAGGGCAGGTGTTTCAGTGCAGGAGTTTCAGGGCATGAGATTCAGGGCATGAGATTCAGGGCATGAGTTTCAGGACAGGAGATTCAGGGCATGAGTTTCAGGGCATGAGTTTCAGGGCATGAGTTTCAGGGCAGGAGTTTCAGGGCATGTGATTCAGGGCGTGAGTTTCAGGATATGAGATACATGGCATGAGTTTCAGTGCAGGAGTTTCAGGGCATGAGATTCAGGGCATGAGTTTCAGGGTAGGTGATTCAGGGCAGGAGTTTCAGGACATGAGATTCAGGGCATGAGTTTCAGTGCAGGACCTTGAGGTCATGAGATTCAGTGCACGAGTTTCAGAGTGTGAGATTCAGGGCATGAGATTCAGGGCATGAGTTTCAAAGCAGGAGATTCAGGGCAGGTGTTTCAGTGCAGGAGTTTCAGGGCATGAGATTCAGGGCATGAGATTCAGGGCATGAGTTTTAGAACAGGAGATTCAGGGAATGAGTTTCAGGGCATGCGTTTCAAGGCAGGAGTTTCAGGGCATGTAATTCAGGGCGTGAGTTTCAGGATATGAGATTCATGGCATGAGTTTCAGTGCAGGAGTTTCAAGGCATGAGATTCAGGGCATGAGTTTCAGGGCATGAGATTCAGGACAGGAGTTTCAAGGCATGAAATTCAGGGCTTGAGTTTCACTGCATGAGTTTGAGGGCAGGAGTTTCAGGGCATGAGATTCAGGGCATGAGTTTCTGGGCAGATGATTCAGAGCAGGAGTTTTAGGGCATGTGATTCAGGGCATGAGTTTCAGTGCATGAGTTTCAGGGCAGGAGATTCAGGGTATGAGATTTAGGGCATGAGTTTCAGTGCATGAGATTCAGGGCTTGAGTTTCAGGGCATGATTTTCAGGGCAGGAGATTCAGGGCAGGTGTTTCAGTGCAGGAGTTTCTGGGCATGAGATTCAGGGCATGAGATTCAGGGCATGAGTTTCAGGATATGAGATTCATGGCATGAGTTTCAGTGCAGGAGTTTCAAGGCATGAGTTTCAGTGCATAAGTTTGAGGGCAGGAGTTTCAAGGCATGAGATTCAGGGCATGAATTTCAGTGCATGAGTTTGAGGGCAGGAGTTTCAGGGCATGAGATTCAGGGCATGAGTTTCAGGGCATGAGATTCAGGGCAGATATTTCAGGGCATGTAATTCAGTGCATGAGTTTCCGGGCAGCTGATTCAGGGCAGGAGTTATAGGGCATGTGATTCAGGGCATGAGTTTCAGGGCATGAGTTTCAGTGCTGGAGTTTCTGGGCATGAGAGTCAGGGCATGAGTTTCAGGGCATGAGATTCAGGGCAGGTATTTCAGGGCATGTAATTCAGGGCATGAGTTTCTGGGCAGATGATTCAGGGCAGGAGTTTTAGGGCATGTGATTCAGGGCATGAGTTTCAGTGCATGAGTTTCAGGGCAGGAGATTCAGGGTATGAGATTTCGGGCAAGAGTTTCAGGGCATGAGATTCAGGGCTTGAGTTTCAGGGCATGAGATTCAGGGCATGAGATTCAGGGCATGATTTTCAGGGCAGGAGATTCAGGGCAGGTCTTTCAGTGCAGGAGTTTCAGGGCATGAGATTCAGGGCATGAGTTTCAGGACAGGAGATTCAGGGCATGAGTTTCAGGGCATGAGTTTCAGGGCATGAGTTTCAGGGCAGGAGTTTCAGGGCATCTGATTCAGGGCGTGAGTTTCAGGATATGAGATTCATGGCATGAGTTTCAGTGCAGGAGTTTCAGGGCATGAGATTCAGGGCTTGAGTTTCAGGGTAGGTGATTCAGGGCAGGAGTTTCAGGACATGAGATTCAGGGCATGAGTTTCAGTGCAGGAACCTGAGGTCATGAGATTCAGTGCACGAGTTTCAAAGCATGAGATTCAGGTCATGAGATTCAGGGCATGAGTTTCAGGGCAGGAGATTCAGGGCAGGTGTTTCAGTGCAGGAGTTTCAGGGAATGAGATTCAGGGCATTAGTTTCAGGGCATGAGTTTCAGGGCAGGAGTTTCAGGGCATGTAATTCAGGGCGTGAGTTTCAGGATATGAGATTCATGGCATGAGTTTCAGTGCAGGAGTTTCAGGGCATGAGATTCAGGGCGTGAGTTTCAGGGCATGAGATTCAGGGCAGGTATTTCAGGGCATGTAATTCAGGGCATGAGTTTCTGGGCAGATGATTCAGGGCAGGAGTTTTAGGGCATGTGATTCAGGGCATTAGTTTCAGTGCATGAGTTTCAGTGCAGGAGTTTCAGGGCAAGAGATTCAGGTCATGAGTTTCAGGGCATGAGATTCAGGGCAGGAATTTCAGGGCATGTAATTCAGGGCATGAGTTTCTGGGCAGATGATTCAGGGCAGGAGTTTTAGGGCATGTGATTCAGGGCATGAGTTTCAGTGCATGAGTTTCAGGGCAGGAGATTCAGGGTATGAGATTTAGGGCATGAGTTTCAGTGCATGAGATTCAGGGCTTGAGTTTCAGGGCATGATTTTCTGGGCATGAGATTCAGGGCATGAGTTTCAGGATATGAGATTCATGGCATGAGTTTCAGTGCAGGAGTTTCAGGGCATGAGTTTCAGTGCATGAGTTTGAAGGCAGGAGTTTCAGGGCATGAGATTCAGGGCATGAGTTTCAGGGCATGAGATTCAGGGCAGGTATTTCAGGGCATGTAATTCAGGGCATGAGTTTCTTGGCAGCTGATTCAGGGCAGGAGTTTTAGGGCATGTGATTCAGGGCATGAGTTTCAGGACATGATTTTCAGGGCATGAGATTCAGGGCTTGAGTTTCAGGGCATGAAGTTCAGGGCATGAGTTTCAGGGCATGAGATTCAGGGCAGGTGTTTCAGTGCAGGAGTTTCAGGGCAGGAGTTTCAGGGCATGTGATTCAGGGCGTAAATTTCAGGATATGAGATTCATGGCATGAGATCAGTGCAGGTGATTCAGGACAGGAGTTTCAAGGCATGAGATTCAGGGCATGAGTTTCACTCCATGAGTTTGAGGGCAGGAGTTTCAGGGCATGAGATTCAGGGCATGAGTTTCAGGGCATGAGATTCAGGGCAGGAATTTCAGGGCATGTAATTCAGGGCATGAGTTTCTGGGCAGATGATTCAGGGCAGAAGTTTTAGGGCATGTGATTCAGGGCATGAGTTTCAGTGCAGGAACTTGAGGTCATGAGATTCAGTGTTCGAGATTCAGAGCGTGAGATTCATGGCATGAGATTCAGGGCATGAGTTTCATGGCAGGAGATTCAGGGCAGGTGTTTCAGTGCAGGAGTTTCAGGGCATGAGATTCAGGGCATGAGATTCAGAGCATGAGTTTCAGGGCATGAGATTCAGGGTAGGTATTTCAGGGCATGTAATTTAGGGCATGAGTTTCTGGGCAGATGATTCAGGGCAGGAATTTTAGGGCATGTGATTCAGGGCATGAGTTTCAGTGCATGAGTTTCAGGGCAGTAGTTTCAGGGTATGTGATTTAGGGCATGAGTTTCAGGGCATGAGATTCAGGGCTTGAGTTTCAGGGCATGAGGTTCAGGGCATGAGTTTCAGGGCATGAGATTCAGGGCATCAGTTTCAGTGCAGGAACTTGAGGGCATGAGATTCAGTGCACGAGTTTCAGAGCATGAGATTCAGGGCATGAGATTCAGGGCATGATTTTCAGGGCAGGAGATTCAGGGCAGGTGTTTCAGTGCAGGAGTTTCAGGGCATGAGATTCAGGGCATGAGTTTCAGGACAGGAGATTCAGGGCATGAGTTTCAGGGCATGAGTTTCAGGGCATGAGTTTCAGGGCAGGAGTTTCAGGGCATGTGATTCAGGGCGTGAGTTTCAGGATATGAGATACATGGCATGAGTTTCAGTGCAGGAGTTTCAGGGCATGAGATTCAGGGCATGAGTTTCAGGGTAGGTGATTCAGGGCAGGAGTTTCAGGACATGAGATTCAGGGCATGAGTTTCAGTGCAGGACCTTGAGGTCATGAGATTCAGTGCACGAGTTTCAGAGTGTGAGATTCAGGGCATGAGATTCAGGGCATGAGTTTCAAAGCAGGAGATTCAGGGCAGGTGTTTCAGTGCAGGAGTTTCAGGGCATGAGATTCAGGGCATGAGATTCAGGGCATGAGTTTTAGAACAGGAGATTCAGGGAATGAGTTTCAGGGCATGCGTTTCAAGGCAGGAGTTTCAGGGCATGTAATTCAGGGCGTGAGTTTCAGGATATGAGATTCATGGCATGAGTTTCAGTGCAGGAGTTTCAAGGCATGAGATTCAGGGCATGAGTTTCAGGGCATGAGATTCAGGACAGGAGTTTCAAGGCATGAAATTCAGGGCTTGAGTTTCACTGCATGAGTTTGAGGGCAGGAGTTTCAGGGCATGAGATTCAGGGCATGAGTTTCTGGGCAGATGATTCAGAGCAGGAGTTTTAGGGCATGTGATTCAGGGCATGAGTTTCAGTGCATGAGTTTCAGGGCAGGAGATTCAGGGTATGAGATTTAGGGCATGAGTTTCAGTGCATGAGATTCAGGGCTTGAGTTTCAGGGCATGATTTTCAGGGCAGGAGATTCAGGGCAGGTGTTTCAGTGCAGGAGTTTCTGGGCATGAGATTCAGGGCATGAGATTCAGGGCATGAGTTTCAGGATATGAGATTCATGGCATGAGTTTCAGTGCAGGAGTTTCAAGGCATGAGTTTCAGTGCATAAGTTTGAGGGCAGGAGTTTCAAGGCATGAGATTCAGGGCATGAATTTCAGTGCATGAGTTTGAGGGCAGGAGTTTCAGGGCATGAGATTCAGGGCATGAGTTTCAGGGCATGAGATTCAGGGCAGATATTTCAGGGCATGTAATTCAGTGCATGAGTTTCCGGGCAGCTGATTCAGGGCAGGAGTTATAGGGCATGTGATTCAGGGCATGAGTTTCAGGGCATGAGTTTCAGTGCTGGAGTTTCTGGGCATGAGAGTCAGGGCATGAGTTTCAGGGCATGAGATTCAGGGCAGGTATTTCAGGGCATGTAATTCAGGGCATGAGTTTCTGGGCAGATGATTCAGGGCAGGAGTTTTAGGGCATGTGATTCAGGGCATGAGTTTCAGTGCATGAGTTTCAGGGCAGGAGATTCAGGGTATGTGATTTCGGGCAAGAGTTTCAGGGCATGAGATTCAGGGCTTGAGTTTCAGGGCATGAGATTCAGGGCATGAGATTCAGGGCATGATTTTCAGGGCAGGAGATTCAGGGCAGGTCTTTCAGTGCAGGAGTTTCAGGGCATGAGATTCAGGGCATGAGTTTCAGGACAGGAGATTCAGGGCATGAGTTTCAGGGCATGAGTTTCAGGGCATGAGTTTCAGGGCAGGAGTTTCAGGGCATCTGATTCAGGGCGTGAGTTTCAGGATATGAGATTCATGGCATGAGTTTCAGTGCAGGAGTTTCGGGGCATGAGATTCAGGGCTTGAGTTTCAGGGTAGGTGATTCAGGGCAGGAGTTTCAGGACATGAGATTCAGGGCATGAGTTTCAGTGCAGGAACCTGAGGTCATGAGATTCAGTGCACGAGTTTCAAAGCATGAGATTCAGGTCATGAGATTCAGGGCATGAGTTTCAGGGCAGGAGATTCAGGGCAGGGGTTTCAGTGCAGGAGTTTCAGGGAATGAGATTCAGGGCATTAGTTTCAGGGCATGAGTTTCAGGGCAGGAGTTTCAGGGCATGTAATTCAGGGCGTGAGTTTCAGGATATGAGATTCATGGCATGAGTTTCAGTGCAGGAGTTTCAGGGCATGAGATTCAGGGCGTGAGTTTCAGGGCATGAGATTCAGGGCAGGTATTTCAGGGCATGTAATTCAGGGCATGAGTTTCTGGGCAGATGATTCAGGGCAGGAGTTTTAGGGCATGTGATTCAGGGCATTAGTTTCAGTGCATGAGTTTCAGTGCAGGAGTTTCAGGGCAAGAGATTCAGGTCATGAGTTTCAGGGCAAGAGATTCAGGGCAGGTATTTCAGGGCATCTAATTCAGGGCATGAGTTTCTGGGCAGATGATTCAGGGCAGGAGTTTTAGGGCATGTGATTCAGGGCATGAGTTTCAGTGCATGAGTTTCAGGGCAGGAGTTTCAGGGTATGTGATTTAGGGCAAGAGTTTCAGGGCATGAGATTCAGGGCTTGAGTTTCAGGGCATGAGGTTCAGGGCATGAGTTTCAGGGCATGAGATTCAGGGCATGAGTTTCAGTGCAGTTAATTGAGGGCATGAGATTCAGTGCACGAGTTTTAGAGCATGAGATTCAGGGCTTCATTTTCAGGGCAGGAGATTCAGGGCAGGTGTTTCAGTGCAGGAGTTTCAGGGCATGAGATTCAGGGCATGAGTTTCAGTGCATGAATTTGAGGGCAGGAGTTTCAAGGCATGAGATTCAGGGCATGAGTTTCAGTGCATGAGTTTGAGGGCAGGAGTTTCAGGGCATGAGATTCAGGGCATGAGTTTCAGGGCATGAGATTCAGGGCAGGTATTTCAGGGCATGTAATTCAGGGCATGAGTTTCTGGGCAGATGATTCAGGGCATGAGTTTTAGGGCATGTGATTCAGGGCATGAGTTTCAGTGCATGAGTTTCAGGGCAGGAGTTTCAGGGTATGTGATTTAGGGCATGAGTTTCAGGGCATGAGATTCAGGGCTTGAGTTTCAGGGCATGAGGTTCAGGGCATGAGTTTCAGGGCATAAGATTCAGGGCTTGAGTTTCAGTGCAGGAACTTGAGGGCATGAGATTCAGTGCACGAGTTTCAGAGCATGAGATTCAGGGCATGAGATTCAGGGCATGAGTTTCAGGGCATGAGATTCAGGGCTTGAGTTTCAGTGCAGTAACTTGAGGGCATGAGATTCAGTGCACGAGTTTCAGAGCGTGAGATTCAGGGCATGAGATTCAGGGCATGAGTTTCAGGGCAGGAGATTCAGGGCAGGTGTTTCAGTGCAGGAGTTTCAGGACATGAGATTCAGGGCATGAGATTCAGGGCATGAGTTTTAGGACAGGAGATTCAGGGCATGAGTTTCAGGGCATGAGTTTCAGGGCAGGAGTTTCAGGGCATGTAATTCAGAGCGTGAGTTTCAGGATATGAGATTCATGGCATGAGTTTCAGTGCAGGAGTTTCAGGGCATGAGATTCAGGGCATGAGTTTCAGGGCATGAGATTTAGGGCAGGTATTTCAGGGCATGTAATTCAGGGCATGAGTTTCTGGGCAGATGATTCAGGGCATGAGTTTTAGGGCATGTGATTCAGGGCATGAGTTTCAGTTTATGAGTTTCAGGGCAGGAGTTTCAGGGTATGTGATTTAGGGCATGAGTTTCAGGGCATGAGATTCAGGGCTTGAGTTTCAGGGAATGAGGTTCAGGGCATGAGTTTCAGGGCATGAGATTCATGGCATGAGTTTCAGTGCAGGAACTTGAGGGCATGAGATTCAGTGCACGAGTTTCAGAGCATGAGATTCAGGGCATGAGATTCAGGGCATGATTTTTAAGGCAGGAGATTCAGGGCTGGTGTTTCAGTGCAGGAGTTTCAGGGCATGAGATTCAGGGCATGAGATTCAGGGCATGAGTTTCAGGGCATGAGATTCAGGGCAGGTATTTCAGGGAATGTAATTCAGGTCATGAGTTTCTGGGCAGATGATTCAGGGCAGGAATTTTAGGGCATGTGATTCAGGGCATGTAATTCAGGGCATGAGTTTCTGGGCAGATGATTCAGGGCAGGAATTTTAGGGCATGTGATTCAGGGCATGAGTTTCAGTGCATGAGTTTCAGGGCAGTAGTTTCAGGGTATGTGATTTAGGGTATGAGTTTCAGGGCATGAGATTCAGGGCTTGAGTTTCAGGGCATGAGATTCAGGGCAGGAGTTTTAGGGCATGTGATTCAGGGCACGAGTTTGAGTGCATGAGTTTCAGGGCATGAGTTTCAGGGCAGGAGTTTCAGGGCATGTAATTCAGGGCGTGAGTTTCAGGATATGAGATTCATGGCATGAGTTTGAGTGCAGGAGTTTCAGGGCATGAGATTCAGGGCATGAGTTTCAGGGCATGAGATTCAGGGCAGGTATTTCAGGGCATGTAATTCAGGGCATGAGTTTCTGGGCAGATGATTCAGGGCAGGAGTTTTAGGGCATGAGATTCAGGGCATGAGATTCAGTGCATGGGTTTCAGGGCAGTAGTTTCAGGGTATGTGATTTAGGGCATGAGTTTCAGGGCATGAGATTCAGGGCTTGAGTTTCAGGGCATGGGGTTCAGGGCATGAGTTTCAGGGCATGAGTTTCAGGGCAGGAGTTTTAGGGCATGTGATTCAGGGCATGAGTTTGAGTGCATGAGTTTCAGGGCAGGAGTTTCAGGGTATGTGATTTAGGGCATGAGATTCCGGGCATGAGATTCAGGGCTTGAGTTTCAGGGCATGAGGTTCAGGGCATGAGTTTCAGGTCATGAGATTCAGGGCATGAGTTTCAGTGCAGGAACTTGAGGGCATGAGATTCAGGGCATGAGTTTCAGAGCATGAGATTCAGGGCTTGAGATTCAGGGCATGATTTTCAGGGCAGGAGATTCAGGGCAGGTGTTTCAGTGCAGGAGTTTCAGGGCATGAGATTCAGGGCATGAGATTCAGGCATGAGTTTCAGGACAGGAAATTCAGGGCATGAGTTTCAGGGCATGAGTTTCGGGGCAGGAGTTTCAGGGCATGTGATTCAGGGCGTGGGTTTCAGGATATGAGATTCATGGCATGAGTTTCAGTGCAGGAGTTTCAGGGCAGTAGTTTCAGGGTATGTGATTTAGGGCATGAGTTTCAGGGCATGAGATTCAGGGCTTGAGTTTCAGGGCATGAGGTTCAGGGCATGAGTTTCAGGGCATGAGATTCAGGGCATCAGTTTCAGTGCAGGAACTTGAGGGCATGAGATTCAGTGCACGAGTTTCAGAGCATGAGATTCAGGGCATGAGATTCAGGGCATGATTTTCAGGGCAGGAGATTCAGGGCAGGTGTTTCAGTGCAGGAGTTTCAGGGCATGAGATTCAGGGCATGAATTTCAGGGCATGAGTTTCAGGGCAGGAGTTTCAGGGCATGTAATTCAGGGCGTGAGTTTCAGGATATGAGATTCATGGCATGAGTTTCAGTGCAGGAGTTTCAGGGCAGGAGTTTCAGGGCATGTAATTCAGGGCATGATTTTCAGGGCAGATGATTCAGGGCAGGAGTTTTAGGGCATCTGATTCAGGGCATTAGTTTCAGTGCATGAGTTTCAGTGCAGGAGTTTCAGGGCAAGAGATTCAGGGCATGAGTTTCAGGGCATGAGATTCAGGGCATGAGATTCAGGGCATGAGTTTCAGGGCATGAGATTCAGGGCAGGTATTTCAGGGCATGTAATTCAGGTCATGAGTTTCTGGGCAGATGATTCAGGGCAGGAATTTTAGGGCATGTGATTCAGGGCATGTAATTCAGGGCATGAGTTTCTGGGCAGATGATTCAGGGCAGGAATTTTAGGGCATGTGATTCAGGGCATGAGTTTCAGTGCATGAGTTTCAGGGCAGTAGTTTCAGGGTATGTGATTTAGGGTAAGAGTTTCAGGGCATGAGATTCAGGGCTTGAGTTTCAGGGCATGAGATTCAGGGCAGGAGTTTTAGGGCATGTGATTCAGGGCACGAGTTTGAGTGCATGAGTTTCAGGGCAGGAGTTTCAGGGTATGTGATTTAGGGCATGAGTTTCAGAGCATGAGATTCAGTGCATGAGATTCAGGGTATGATTTTCAGGGCAGGAGATTCAGGGCAGGTGTTTCAGTGCAGGAGTTTCAGGGCATGAGATTCAGAGCATGAGATTCAGGGCATGAGTTTTAGGACAGGAGATTCAGGGCATGAGTTTCAGGGCATGAGTTTCAGGGCAGGAGTTTCAGGGCATGTAATTCAGGGCGTGAGTTTCAGGATATGAGATTCATGGCATGAGTTTGAGTGCAGGAGTTTCAGGGCATGAGATTCAGGGCATGAGTTTCAGGGCATGAGATTCAGGGCAGGTATTTCAGGGCATGTAATTCAGGGCATGAGTTTCTGGGCAGATGATTCAGGGCAGGAGTTTTAGGGCATGAGATTCAGGGCATGAGATTCAGTGCATGGGTTTCAGGGCAGTAGTTTCAGGGTATGTGATTTAGGGCATGAGTTTCAGGGCATGAGATTCAGGGCTTGAGTTTCAGGGCATGAGGTTCAGGGCATGAGTTTCAGGGCATGAGTTTCAGGGCAGGAGTTTTAGGGCATGTGATTCAGGGCATGAGTTTGAGTGCATGAGTTTCAGGGCAGGAGTTTCAGGGTATGTGATTTAGGGCATGAGATTCCGGGCATGAGATTCAGGGCTTGAGTTTCAGGGCATGTGGTTCAGGGCATGAGTTTCAGGTCATGAGATTCAGGGCATGAGTTTCAGTGCAGGAACTTGAGGGCATGAGATTCAGGGCATGAGTTTCAGAGCATGAGATTCAGGGCTTGAGATTCAGGGCATGATTTTCAGGGCAGGAGATTCAGGGCAGGTGTTTCAGTGCAGGAGTTTCAGGGCATGAGATTCAGGGCATGAGATTCAGGGCATGAGTTTCAGGACAGGAAATTCAGGGCATGAGTTTCAGGGCATGAGTTTCGGGGCAGGAGTTTCAGGGCATGTGATTCAGGGCGTGGGTTTCAGGATATGAGATTCATGGCATGAGTTTCAGTGCAGGAGTTTCAGGGCAGTAGTTTCAGGGTATGTGATTTAGGGCATGAGTTTCAGGGCATGAGATTCAGGGCTTGAGTTTTAGGGCATGAGGTTCAGGGCATGAGTTTCAGGGCATGAGATTCAGGGCATCAGTTTCAGTGCAGGAACTTGAGGGCATGAGATTCAGTGCACGAGTTTCAGAGCATGAGATTCAGGGCATGAGATTCAGGGCATGATTTTCAGGGCAGGAGATTCAGGGCAGGTGTTTCAGTGCAGGAGTTTCAGGGCATGAGATTCAGGGCATGAATTTCAGGGCATGAGTTTCAGGGCAGGAGTTTCAGGGCATGTAATTCAGGGCGTGAGTTTCAGGATATGAGATTCATGGCATGAGTTTCAGTGCAGGAGTTTCAGGGCAGGAGTTTCAGGGCATGTAATTCAGGGCATGATTTTCAGGGCAGATGATTCAGGGCAGGAGTTTTAGGGCATGTGATTCAGGGCATGAGTTTCAGTGCATGAGTTTCAGGGCAGGAGTTTCAGGGTATGTGATTTAGGGCAAGAGTTTCAGGGCATGAGATTCAGGGCTTGAGTTTCAGGGCATGAGGTTCAGGGCATGAGTTTCAGGGCATGAGATTCAGGGCATGAGTTTCAGTGCAGTTAATTGAGGGCATGAGATTCAGTGCACGAGTTTTAGAGCATGAGATTCAGGGCTTCATTTTCAGGGCAGGAGATTGAGGGCAGGTGTTTCAGTGCAGGAGTTTCAGGGCACGAGATTCAGGGCATGAGATTCAGGGCATGAGTTTCAGGGCACGAGATTCAGGGCTTGAGTTTCAGGGCATGAGGTTCAGGGCATGAGTTTCAGGGCATGAGATTCAGGGCATGAGTTTCAGTGCAGTTAATTGAGGGCATGATATTCAGTGCACGAGTTTTAGAGCATGAGATTCAGGGCATGAGTTTCAGGGCATGAGATTCAGGGCATGAGTTTCAGTGCATGAATTTGAGGGCAGGAGTTTCAAGGCATGAGATTCAGGGCATGAGTTTCAGTGCATGAGTTTGAGGGCAGGACTTTCAGGGCATGAGATTCAGGGCATGAGTTTCAGGGCATGAGTTTCAGGGCAGGTATTTCAGGGCATGTAATTCAGGGCATGAGTTTCTAGGCAGATGATTCAGGGCATTAGTTTTAGGGCATGTGGTTCAGGGCATGAGATTCAGTGCATGAGTTTCAGGGCAGGAGTTTCAGGGTATGTGATTTAGGGCATGAGTTTCAGGGCATGAGATTCAGGGCTTGAGTTTCAGGGCATGAGGTTCAGGGCATGAGTTTCAGGGCATGAGATTCAGGGCATGAGTTTCAGTGCAGGAACTTGAGGGCATGAGATTCAGTGCACGAGTTTCAGAGCATGAGATTCAGGGCATGAGATTCAGGGCATGATTTTCAAGGCAGGAGATTCAGGGCAGGTGTTTCAGTGCAGGAGTTTCAGGGCATGAGATTCAGGGCATGAGATTCAGAGCATGAGTTTCAGGGCATGAGATTCAGGGTAGGTATTTCAGGGCATGTAATTTAGGGCATGAGTTTCTGGGCAGATGATTCAGGGCAGGAATTTTAGGGCATGTGATTCAGGGCATGAGTTTCAGTGCATGAGTTTCAGGGCAGTAGTTTCAGGGTATGTGATTTAGGGCATGAGTTTCAGGGCATGAGATTCAGGGCTTGAGTTTCAGGGCATGAGGTTCAGGGCATGAGTTTCAGGGCATGAGATTCAGGGCATCAGTTTCAGTGCAGGAACTTGAGGGCATGAGATTCAGTGCACGAGTTTCAGAGCATGAGATTCAGGGCATGAGATTCAGGGCATGATTTTCAGGGCAGGAGATTCAGGGCAGGTGTTTCAGTGCAGGAGTTTCAGGGCATGAGATTCAGGGCATGAGATTCAGGGCATGAGTTTCAGGACAGGAGATTCAGGGCATGAGTTTCAGGGCATGAGTTTCAGGGCATGAGTTTCAGGGCAGGAGTTTCAGGGCATGTGATTCAGGGCGTGAGTTTCAGGATATGAGATACATGGCATGATTTTCAGTGCAGGAGTTTCAGGGCATGAGATTCAGGGCATGAGTTTCAGGGTAGGTGATTCAGGGCAGGAGTTTCAGGACATGAGATTCAGGGCATGAGTTTCAGTGCAGGACCTTGAGGTCATGAGATTCAGTGCACCAGTTTCAGAGCGTGAGATTCAGGGCATGAGATTCAGGGCATGAGTTTCAAAGCAGGAGATACAGGGCAGGTGTTTCAGTGCAGGAGTTTCAGGGCATGAGATTCAGGGCATGAGATTCAGGGCATGAGTTTTAGAACAGGAGATTCAGGGAATGAGTTTCAGGGCATGCGTTTCAAGGCAGGAGTTTCAGGGCATGTAATTCAGGGCGTGAGTTTCAGGATATGAGATTCATGGCATGAGTTTCAGTGCAGGAGTTTCAAGGCATGAGATTCAGGGCATGAGTTTCAGGGCATGAGATTCAGGACAGGAGTTTCAAGGCATGAAATTCAGGGCTTGAGTTTCACTGCATGAGTTTGAGGGCAGGAGTTTCAGGGCATGAGATTCAGGGCATGAGTTTCTGGGCAGATGATTCAGAGCAGGAGTTTTAGGGCATGTGATTCAGGGCATGAGTTTCAGTGCATGAGTTTCTGGGCAGGAGATTCAGGGCAGGTGTTTCAGTGCAGGAGTTTCTGGGCATGAGATTCAGGGCATGAGATTCAGGGCATGAGTTTCAGGATATGAGATTCATGGCATGAGTTTCAGTGCAGGAGTTTCAGGGCATGAGTTTCAGTGCATAAGTTTGAGGGCAGGAGTTTCAAGGCATGAGATTCAGGGCATGAGTTTCAGTGCATGAGTTTGAGTGCAGGAGTTTCAGGGCATGAGATTCAGGGCATGAGATTCAGAGCATGAGTTTCAGGGCATGAGATTCAGGGTAGGTATTTCAGGGCATGTAATTTAGGGCATGATTTTATGGGCAGATGATTCAGGGCAGGAATTTTAGGGCATGTGATTCAGGGCATGAGTTTCAGTGCATGAGTTTCAGGGCAGTAGTTTCAGGGTATGTGATTTAGGGCATGAGTTTCAGGGCATGAGATTCAGGGCTTGAGTTTCAGGGCATGAGGTTGAGGGCAAGAGTTTCAGGGCATGAGATTCAGGGCATCAGTTTCAGTGCAGGAACTTGAGGGCATGAGATTCAGTGCACGAGTTTCAGAGCATGAGATTCAGGGCATGAGATTCAGGGCATGATTTTCAGGGCAGGAGATTCAGGGCAGGTGTTTCAGTGCAGGAGTTTCAGGGCATGAGATTCAGGGCATGAGATTCAGGGCATGAGTTTCAGGACAGGAGATTCAGGGCATGAGTTTCAGGGCATGAGTTTCAGGGCATGAGTTTCAGGGCAGGAGTTTCAGGTCATGTG
Organism: Mobula birostris; assembly: GCF_030028105.1. Lineage (NCBI taxonomy): Eukaryota > Metazoa > Chordata > Chondrichthyes > Myliobatiformes > Myliobatidae > Mobula > Mobula birostris. The sequence continues at coordinate 36,976 of NW_027274994.1, forward strand.
ATTCAGGGCGTGAGTTTCAGGATATGAGATACATGGCATGAGTTTCAGTGCAGGAGTTTCAGGGCATGAGATTCAGGGCATGAGTTTCAGGGTAGGTGATTCAGGGCAGGAGTTTCAGGACATGAGATTCAGGGCATGAGTTTAATTGCAGGACCTTGAGGTCATGAGATTCAGTGCACCAGTTTCAGAGCGTGAGATTCAGGGCATGAGATTCAGGGCATGAGTTTCAAAGCAGGAGATTCAGGGCAGGTGTTTCAGTGCAGGAGTTTCAGGGCATGAGATTCAGGGCATGAGATTCAGGGCATGAGTTTTAGAACAGGAGATTCAGGGAATGAGTTTCAGGGCATGCGTTTCAAGGCAGGAGTTTCAGGGCATGTAATTCAGGGCGTGAGTTTCAGGATATGAGATTCATGGCATGAGTTTCAGTGCAGGAGTTTCAAGGCATGAGATTCAGGGCATGAGTTTCAGGGCATGAGATTCAGGACAGGAGTTTCAAGGCATGAAATTCAGGGCTTGAGTTTCACTGCATGAGTTTGAGGGCAGGAGTTTCAGGGCATGAGATTCAGGGCATGAGTTTCTGGGCAGATGATTCAGAGCAGGAGTTTTAGGGCATGTGATTCAGGGCATGAGTTTCAGTGCATGAGTTTCAGGGCAGGAGATTCAGGGTATGAGATTTAGGGCATGAGTTTCAGTGCATGAGATTCAGGGCTTGAGTTTCAGGGCATGATTTTCTGGGCAGGAGATTCAGGGCAGCTGTTTCAGTGCAGGAGTTTCTGGGCATGAGATTCAGGGCATGAGATTCAGGGCATGAGTTTCAGGATATGAGATTCATGGCATGAGTTTCAGTGCAGGAGTTTCAGGGCATGAGTTTCAGTGCATAAGTTTGAGGGCAGGAGTTTCAAGGCATGAGATTCAGGGCATGAGTTTCAGTGCATGAGTTTGAGGGCAGGAGTTTCAGGGCATGAGATTCAGGGCATGAGTTTCAGGGCATGAGATTCAGGGCAGATATTTCAGGGCATGTAATTCAGGGCATGAGTTTCCGGGCAGCTGATTCAGGGCAGGAGTTATAGGGCATGTGATTCAGGGCATGAGTTTCAGGGCATGAGTTTCAGTGCAGGAGTTTCAAGGCATGAGAGTCAGGGCATGAGTTTCAGGGCATGAGATTCAGGGCAGGTATTTCAGGGCATGTAATTCAGGGCATGAGTTTCTGGGCAGATGATTCAGGGCAGGAGTTTTAGGGCATGTGATTCAGGGCATGAGTTTCAGTGCATGAGTTTCAGGGCAGGAGTTTCTGGGTATGTGATTTCGGGCAAGAGTTTCAGGGCATGAGATTCAGGGCTTGAGTTTCAGGGCATGAGATTCAGGGCATGAGATTCAGGGCATGATTTTCAGGGCAGGAGATTCAGGGCAGGTCTTTCAGTGCAGGAGTTTCAGGGCATGAGATTCAGGGCATGAGTTTCAGGACAGGAGATTCAGGGCATGAGTTTCAGGGCATGAGTTTCAGGGCATGAGTTTCAGGGCAGGAGTTTCAGGGCATCTGATTCAGGGCGTGAGTTTCAGGATATGAGATTCATGGCATGAGTTTCAGTGCAGGAGTTTCAGGGCATGAGATTCAGGGCTTGAGTTTCAGGGTAGGTGATTCAGGGCAGGAGTTTCAGGACATGAGATTCAGTGCACGAGTTTCAAAGCATGAGATTCAGGTCATGAGATTCAGGGCATGAGTTTCAGGGCAGGAGATTCAGGGCAGGTGTTTCAGTGCAGGAGTTTCAGGGAATGAGATTCAGGGCATGAGTTTCAGGGCATGAGTTTCAGGGCAGGAGTTTCAGGGCATGTAATTCAGGGCGTGAGTTTCAGGATATGAGATTCATGGCATGAGTTTCAGTGCAGGAGTTTCAGGGCATGAGATTCAGGGCGTGAGTTTCAGGGCATGAGATTCAGGGCAGGTATTTCAGGGCATGTAATTCAGGGCATGAGTTTCTGGGCAGATGATTCAGGGCAGGAGTTTTAGGGCATGTGATTCAGGGCATTAGTTTCAGTGCATGAGTTTCAGTGCAGGAGTTTCAGGGCAAGAGATTCAGGTCATGAGTTTCAGGGCATGAGATTCAGGGCAGGTATTTCAGGGCATCTAATTCAGGGCATGAGTTTCTGGGCAGATGATTCAGGGCAGGAGTTTTAGGGCATGTGATTCAGGGCATGAGTTTCAGTGCATGAGTTTCAGGGCAGGAGTTTCAGGGTATGTGATTTAGGGCAAGAGTTTCAGGGCATGAGATTCAGGGCTTGAGTTTCAGGGCATGAGGTTCAGGGCATGAGTTTCAGGGCATGAGATTCAGGGCATGAGTTTCAGTGCAGTTAATTGAGGGCATGAGATTCAGTGCACGAGTTTTAGAGCATGAGATTCAGGGCTTCATTTTCAGGGCAGGAGATTCAGGGCAGGTGTTTCAGTGCAGGAGTTTCAGGGCATGAGATTCAGGGCATGAGTTTCAGTGCATGAATTTGAGGGCAGGAGTTTCAAGGCATGAGATTCAGGGCATGAGTTTCAGTGCATGAGTTTGAGGGCAGGAGTTTCAGGACATGAGATTCAGGGCATGAGTTTCAGGGCATGAGATTCAGGGCAGGTATTTCAGGGCATGTAATTCAGGGCATGAGTTTCTGGGCAGATGATTCAGGGCATGAGTTTTAGGGCATGTGATTCAGGGCATGAGTTTCAGTGCATGAGTTTCAGGGCAGGAGTTTCAGGGTATGTGACTTAGGGCATGAGTTTCAGGGCATGAGATTCAGGGCTTGAGTTTCAGGGCATGAGGTTCAGGGCATGAGTTTCAGGGCATGAGATTCAGGGCTTGAGTTTCAGTGCAGTAACTTGAGGGCATGAGATTCAGTGCACGAGTTTCAGAGCGTGAGATTCAGGGCATGAGATTCAGGGCATGAGTTTCAGGGCAGGAGATTCAGGGCAGGTGTTTCAGTGCAGGAGTTTCAGGACATGAGATTCAGGGCATGAGATTCAGGGCATGAGTTTTAGGACAGGAGATTCAGGGCATGAGTTTCAGGGCATGAGTTTCAGGGCAGGAGTTTCAGGGCATGTAATTCAGAGCGTGAGTTTCAGGATATGAGATTCATGGCATGAGTTTCAGTGCAGGAGTTTCAGGGCATGAGATTCAGGGCATGAGTTTCAGGGCATGAGATTCAGGGCAGGTATTTCAGGGCATGTAATTCAGGGCATGAGTTTCTGGGCAGATGATTCAGGGCATGAGTTTTAGGGCATGTGATTCAGGGCATGAGTTTCAGTGCATGAGTTTCAGGGCAGGAGTTTCAGGGTATGTGATTTAGGGCATGAGTTTCAGGGCATGAGATTCAGGGCTTGAGTTTCAGGGAATGAGATTCAGGGCATGAGTTTCAGTGCAGGAACTTGAGGGCATGAGATTCAGTGCACGAGTTTCAGAGCATGAGATTCAGGGCATGAGATTCAGGGCATGATTTTTAAGGCAGGAGATTCAGGGCTGGTGTTTCAGTGCAGGAGTTTCAGGGCATGAGATTCAGGGCATGAGATTCAGGGCATTAGTTTATGGGCATGAGATTCAGGGCAGGTATTTCAGGGCATGTAATTCAGGTCATGAGTTTCTGGGCAGATGATTCAGGGCAGGAATTTTAGGGCATGTGATTCAGGGCATGTAATTCAGGGCATGAGTTTCTGGGCAGATGATTCAGGGCAGGAATTTTAGGGCATGTGATTCAGGGCATGAGTTTCAGTGCATGAGTTTCAGGGCAGTAGTTTCAGGGTATGTGATTTAGGGTATGAGTTTCAGGGCATGAGATTCAGGGCTTGAGTTTCAGGGCATGAGATTCAGGGCAGAGTTTTAGGGCATGTGATTCAGGGCACGAGTTTGAGTGCATGAGTTTCAGGGCAGGAGTTTCAGGGTATGTGATTTAGGGCATGAGTTTCAGAGCATGAGATTCAGTGCATGAGATTCAGGGTATGATTTTCAGCGCAGGAGATTCAGGGCAGGTGTTTCAGTGCAGGAGTTTCAGGGCATGAGATTCAGAGCATGAGATTCAGGGCATGAGTTTTAGGACAGGAGATTCAGGGCATGAGTTTCAGGGCATGAGTTTCAGGGCAGGAGTTTCAGGGCATGTAATTCAGGGCGTGAGTTTCAGGATATGAGATTCATGGCATGAGTTTGAGTGCAGGAGTTTCAGGACATGAGATTCAGGGCATGAGTTTCAGGGCATGAGATTCAGGGCAGGTATTTCAGGGCATGTAATTCAGGGCATGAGTTTCTGGGCAGATGATTCAGGGCAGGAGTTTTAGGGCATGAGATTCAGGGCATGAGATTCAGTGCATGAGTTTCAGGGCAGTAGTTTCAGGGTATGTGATTTAGGGCATGAGTTTCAGGGCATGAGATTCAGGGCTTGAGTTTCAGGGCATGAGGTTCAGGGCATGAGTTTCAGGGCATGAGTTTCAGTGCAGGAGTTTTAGGGCATGTGATTCAGGGCATGAGTTTGAGTGCATGAGTTTCAGGGCAGGAGTTTCAGGGTATGTGATTTAGGGCATGAGATTCCGGGCATGAGATTCAGGGCTTGAGTTTCAGGGCATGAGGTTCAGGGCATGAGTTTCAGGTCATGAGATTCAGGGCATGAGTTTCAGTGCAGGAACATGAGGGCATGAGATTCAGGGCATGAGTTTCAGAGCATGAGATTCAGGGCTTGAGATTCAGGGCATGATTTTCAGGGCAGGAGATTCAGGGCAGGTGTTTCAGTGCAGGAGTTTCAGGGCATGAGATTCAGGGCATGAGATTCAGGGCATGAGTTTCAGGACAGGAAATTCAGGGCATGAGTTTCAGGGCATGAGTTTCAGGGCAGGAGTTTCAGGGCATGTGATTCAGGGCGTGGGTTTCAGGATATGAGATTCATGGCATGAGTTTCAGTGCAGGAGTTTCAGGGCATGAGTTTCAGGTCTTGAGTTTCAGGGCATGAGGTTCAGGGCATGAGTTTCAGGTCATGAGATTCAGGGCATGAGTTTCAGTGCAGGAACTTGAGGGGATGAGATTCAGGGCATGAGTTTCAGTGCATGAGATTCAGGGCATGAGATTCAGGGCATGATTTTCAGGGCAGGAGATTCAGGACAGGAAATTCAGGGCATGAGTTTCAGGGCTTGAGTTTCAGGGCAGGAGTTTCAGGGCATGTAATTCAGGGCGTGAGTTTCAGGATATGAGATTCATGGCATGAGTTTCAGTGCAGGAGTTTCAGGGCATGAGATTCAGGGCATGAGTTTCAGAGCATGAGATTCAGGGCATGAGATTCAGGGCATGATTTTCAGGGCAGGAGATTCAGGGCAGGTGTTTCAGTGCAGGAGTTTCAGGGCATGAGATTCAGGGCATGAGATTCAGGGCATGAGTTTCAGGACAGGAGATTCAGGCCATGAGTTTCAGGGCATGAGTTTCAGGGCATGAGATTCAGGGCATGAGATTCAGGGCTTCATTTTCAGGGCAGGAGATTCAGGGCAGGTGTTTCAGTGCCGGAGTTTCAGGGCACGAGATTCAGGGCATGAGATTCAGGACATGAGTTTCAGGGCATGAGTTTCAGGGCATGAGTTTCAGGCAGGAGTTTCAGGGCATGTGATTCAAGGCGTGAGTTTCAGGATATGAGATTCATGGCATGAGTTTCAGTGCAGGTGTTTCAGGGCATGAGACTCAGGGCATGAGTTTCAGTGCATGAGTTTGAGGGCAGGAGTTTCAAGGCATGAGATTGTGGGCATGAGTTTCAGTGCATGAGTTTGAGGGCAGGAGTTTCAGGGCATGAGATTCAGGGCATGAGTTTCAGGGCATGAGATTCAGGGCAGGTATTTCAGGGCATGTAATTCAGGGCATGAGTTTCTGGGCAGATGATTCAGGGCATGAGTTTTAGGGCATGTGATTCAGGGCATGACTTTTCATGGCATGACTTTCAGTGCATGAGTTTCAGGGCAGGAGTTTCAGGGTATGTGATGTAGGGCATGAGTTTCAGGGCATGAGATTCAGGGCTTGAGATTCAGGGCATGAGTTTCAGAGCATGAGATTCAGGGCATGAGATTCATGGCATGATTTTCAGGGCAGGAGATTCAGGGCAGGTGTTTCAGTGCAGGAGTTTCAGGGCATGAGATTCAGGGCATGAGATTCAGGGCATGAGTTTCAGGACAGGAAATTCAGGGCATGAGTTTCAGGGCATGAGTTTCAGGGCAGGAGTTTCAGGCATGTGATTCAGGGCGTGGGTTTCAGGATATGAGATTCATGGCATGAGTTTCAGTGCAGGAGTTTCAGGGCATGAGTTTCAGGGCTTGAGTTTCAGGGCATGAGGTTCAGGGCATGAGTTTCAGGTCATGAGATTCAGGGCATGAGTTTCAGTGCAGGAACTTGAGGGGATGAGATTCAGGGCATGAGTTTCAGTGCATGAGATTCAGGGCATGAGATTCAGGGCATGATTTTCAGGGCAGGAGATTCAGGGCAGGTGTTTCAGTGCAGGAGTTTCAGGGCATGAGATTCAGGGCATGTGATTCAGGGCATGAGTTTCAGGACAGGAAATTCAGGGCATGAGTTTCAGGGCATGAGCTTCAGGGCAGGAGTTTCAGGGCATGTGATTCAGGGCGTGAGTTTCAGGATATGAGATTCATGGCATGAGTTTCAGTGCAGGAGTTTCAGGGCATGAGATTCAGGGCATGAGTTTCAGAGCATGAGATTCAGGGCATGAGATTCAGGGCATGAGTTTCAGTGCATGAGTTTGAGTGCAGGAGTTTCAGGGCATGAGATTCAGGGCATGAGATTCAGAGCATGAGTTTCAGGGCATGAGATTCAGGGTAGGTATTTCAGGGCATGTAATTTAGGGCATGAGTTTCTGGGCAGATGATTCAGGGCAGGAATTTTAGGGCATGTGATTCAGGGCATGAGTTTCAGTGCATGAGTTTCAGGGCAGTAGTTTCAGGGTATGTGATTTAGGGCATGAGTTTCAGGGCATGAGATTCAGGGCTTGAGTTTCAGGGCATGAGGTTGAGGGCATGAGTTTCAGGGCATGAGATTCAGGGCATCAGTTTCAGTGCAGGAACTTGAGGGCATGAGATTCAGTGCACGAGTTTCAGAGCATGAGATTCAGGGCATGAGATTCAGGGCATGATTTTCAGGGCAGGAGATTCAGGGCAGGTGTTTCAGTGCAGGAGTTTCAGGGCATGAGATTCAGGGCATGAGATTCAGGGCATGAGTTTCAGGACAGGAGATTCAGGGCATGAGTTTCAGTACATGAGTTTCAGGGCATGAGTTTCAGGGCAGGAGTTTCAGGGCATGTGATTCAGGGCGTGAGTTTCAGGATATGAGATACATGGCATGAGTTTCAGTGCAGGAGTTTCAGGGCATGAGATTCAGGGCATGAGTTTCAGGGTAGGTGATTCAGGGCAGGAGTTTCAGGACATGAGATTCAGGGCATGAGTTTCAGTGCAGGACCTTGAGGTCATGAGATTCAGTGCACCAGTTTCAGAGCGTGAGATTCAGGGCATGAGTTTCAAAGCAGGAGATTCAGGGCAGGTGTTTCAGTGCAGGAGTTTCAGGGCATGAGATTCAGGGCATGAGATTCAGGGCATGAGTTTTAGAACAGGAGATTCAGGGAATGAGTTTCAGGGCATGCGTTTCAAGGCAGGAGTTTCAGGGCATGGAATTCAGGGCGTGAGTTTCAGGATATGAGATTCATGGCATGAGTTTCAGTGCAGGAGTTTCAAGGCATGAGATTCAGGGCATGAGTTTCAGGGCATGAGATTCAGGACAGGAGTTTCAAGGCATGAAAATCAGGGCTTGAGTTCCACTGCATGAGTTTGAGGGCAGGAGTTTCAGGGCATGAGATTCAGGGCATGAGTTTCAGTGCATGAGATTCAGGGCTTGAGTTTCAGGGCATGATTTTCTGGGCAGGAGATTCAGGGCAGGTGTTTCAGTGCAGGAGTTTCTGGGCATGAGATTCAGGGCATGAGATTCAGGGCATGAGTTTCAGGATATGAGATTCATGGCATGAGTTTCAGTGCAGGAGTTTCAGGGCATGAGTTTCAGTGCATAAGTTTGAGGGCAGGAGTTTCAAGGCATGAGATTCAGGGCATGAGTTTCAGTGCATGAGTTTGAGGGCAGGAGTTTCAGGGCATGAGATTCAGGGCATGAGTTTCAGAGCATGAGATTCAGGGCATGAGATTCAGGGCATGATTTTCAGGGCAGGAGATTCAGGGCAGGTGTTTCAGTGCAGGAGTTTCAGGGCATGAGATTCAGGGCATGAGATTCAGGGCATGAGTTTCAGGACAGGAGATTCAGGCCATGAGTTTCAGGGCATGAGTTTCAGGGCATGAGATTCAGGGCATGAGATTCAGGGCTTCATTTTCAGGGCAGGAGATTCAGGGCAGGTGTTTCAGTGCCGGAGTTTCAGGGCACGAGATTCAGGGCATGAGATTCAGGACATGAGTTTCAGGGCATGAGTTTCAGGGCATGAGTTTCAGGGCAGGAGTTTCAGGGCATGTGATTCAAGGCGTGCGTTTCAGGATATGAGATTCATGGCATGAGTTTCAGTGCAGGTGTTTCAGGGCATGAGACTCAGGGCATGAGTTTCAGTGCATGAGTTTGAGGGCAGGAGTTTCAAGGCATGAGATTGTGGGCATGAGTTTCAGTGCATGAGTTTGAGGGCAGGAGTTTCAGGGCATGAGATTCAGGGCATGAGTTTCAGGGCATGAGATTCAGGGCAGGTATTTCAGGGCATGTAATTCAGGGCATGAGTTTCTGGGCAGATGATTCAGGGCATGAGTTTTAGGGCATGTGATTCAGGGCATGACTTTCAGGGCATGACTTTCAGTGCATGAGTTTCAGGGCAGGAGTTTCAGGGTATGTGATGTAGGGCATGAGTTTCAGGGCATGAGATTCAGGGCTTGAGATTCAGGGCATGAGTTTCAGAGCATGAGATTCAGGGCATGAGATTCAGGGCATGATTTTCAGGGCAGGAGATTCAGGGCAGGTGTTTCAGTGCAGGAGTTTCAGGGCATGAGATTCAGGGCATTAGATTCAGGGCATGAGTTTCAGGACAGGAAATTCAGGGCATGAGTTTCAGGGCATGAGTTTCAGGGCAGGAGTTTCAGGGCATGTGATTCAGGGCGTGGGTTTCAGGATATGAGATTCATGGCATGAGTTTCAGTGCAGGAGTTTCAGGGCATGAGTTTCAGGGCTTGAGTTTCAGGGCATGAGGTTCAGGGCATGAGTTTCAGGTCATGAGATTCAGGGCATGAGTTTCAGTGCAGGAACTTGAGGGGATGAGATTCAGGGCATGAGTTTCAGTGCATGAGATTCAGGGCATGAGATTCAGGGCATGATTTTCAGGGCAGGAGATTCAGGGCAGGTGTTTCAGTGCAGGAGTTTCAGGGCATGAGATTCAGTGCATGTGATTCAGGGCATGAGTTTCAGGACAGGAAATTCAGGGCATGAGTTTCAGGGCATGAGCTTCAGGGCAGGAGTTTCAGAGCATGTGATTCAGGGCGTGAGTTTCAGGATATGAGATTCATGGCATGAGTTTCAGTGCAGGAGTTTCAGGGCATGAGATTCAGGGCATGAGTTTCAGAGCATGAGATTCAGGGCATGAGATTCAGGGCATGAGTTTCAGTGCATGAGTTTGAGTGCAGGAGTTTCAGGGCATGAGATTCAGGGCATGAGATTCAGAGCATGAGTTTCAGGGCATGAGATTCAGGGTAGGTATTTCAGGGCATGTAATTTAGGGCATGAGTTTCTGGGCAGATGATTCAGGGCAGGAATTTTAGGGCATGTGATTCAGGGCATGAGTTTCAGTGCATAATTTTCAGGGCAGTAGTTTCAGGGTATGTGATTTAGGGCATGAGTTTCAGGGCATGAGATTCAGGGCTTGAGTTTCAGGGCATGAGGTTGAGGGCATGAGTTTCAGGGCATGAGATTCAGGGCATCAGTTTCAGTGCAGGAACTTGAGGGCATGAGATTCAGTGCACGAGTTTCAGAGCATGAGATTCAGGGCATGAGATTCAGGGCATGATTTTCAGGGCAGGAGATTCAGGGCAGGTGTTTCAGTGCAGGAGTTTCAGGGCATGAGATTCAGGGCATGAGATTCAGGGCATGAGTTTCAGGACAGGAGATTCAGGGCATGAGTTTCAGGGCATGAGTTTCAGGGCATGAGTTTCAGGGCAGGAGTTTCAGGGCATGTGATTCAGGGCGTGAGTTTCAGGATATGAGATACATGGCATGAGTTTCAGTGCAGGAGTTTCAGGGCATGAGATTCAGGGCATGAGTTTCAGGGTAGGTGATTCAGGGCAGGAGTTTCAGGACATGAGATTCAGGGCATGAGTTTCAGTGCAGGACCTTGAGGTCATGAGATTCAGTGCACCAGTTTCAGAGCGTGAGATTCAGGGCATGAGATTCAGGGCATGAGTTTCAAAGCAGGAGATTCAGGGCAGGTGTTTCAGTGCAGGAGTTTCAGGGCATGAGATTCAGGGCATGAGATTCAGGGCATGAGTTTTAGAACAGGAGATTCAGGGAATGAGTTTCAGGGCATGCGTTTCAAGGCAGGAGTTTCAGGGCATGGAATTCAGGGCGTGAGTTTCAGGATATGAGATTCATGGCATGAGTTTCAGTGCAGGAGTTTCAAGGCATGAGATTCAGGGCATGAGTTTCAGGGCATGAGATTCAGGACAGGAGTTTCAAGGCATGAAATTCAGGGCTTGAGTTTCACTGCATGAGTTTGAGGGCAGGAGTTTCAGGGCATGAGATTCAGGGCATGAGTTTCAGTGCATGAGATTCAGGGCTTGAGTTTCAGGGCATGATTTTCTGGGCAGGAGATTCAGGGCAGGTATTTCAGTGCAGGAGTTTCTGGGCATGAGATTCAGGGCATGAGATTCAGGGCATGAGTTTCAGGATATGAGATTCATGGCATGAGTTTCAGTGCAGGAGTTTCAGGGCATGAGTTTCAGTGCATAAGTTTGAGGGCAGGAGTTTCAAGGCATGAGATTCAGGGCATGAGTTTCAGTGCATGAGTTTGAGGGCAGGAGTTTCAGGGCATGAGATTCAGGGCATGAGTTTCAGGGCATGAGATTCAGGGCAGATATTTCAGGGCATGTAATTCAGGGCATGAGTTTCCGGGCAGCTGATTCAGGGCAGGAGTTATAGGGCATGTGATTCAGGGCATGAGTTTCAGGGCATGAGTTTCAGTGCAGGAGTTTCAAGGCATGAGAGTCAGGGCATGAGTTTCAGGGCATGAGATTCAGGGCAGGTATTTCAGGGCATGTAATTCAGGGCATGAGTTTCTGGGCAGATGATTCAGGGCAGGAGTTTTAGGGCATGTGATTCAGGGCATGAGTTTCAGTGCATGAGTTTCAGGGCAGGAGTTTCTGGGTATGTGATTTCGGGCAAGAGTTTCAGGGCATGAGATTCAGGGCTTGAGTTTCAGGGCATGAGATTCAGGGCATGAGATTCAGGGCATGATTTTCAGGGCTTGAGGTTGAGGGCATGAGTTTCAGGGCATGAGATTCAGGGCATCAGTTTCAGTGCAGGAACTTGAGGGCATGAGATTCAGTGCACGAGTTTCAGAGCATGAGATTCAGGGCATGAGATTCAGGGCATGATTTTCAGGGCAGGAGATTCAGGGCAGGTGTTTCAGTGCAGGAGTTTCAGGGCATGAGATTCAGGGCATGAGATTCAGGGCATGAGTTTCAGGACAGGAGATTCAGGGCATGAGTTTCAGGGCATGAGTTTCAGGGCATGAGTTTCAGGGCAGGAGTTTCAGGGCATGTGATTCAGGGCGTGAGTTTCAGGATATGAGATACATGGCATGAGTTTCAGTGCAGGAGTTTCAGGGCATGAGATTCAGGGCATGAGTTTCAGGGTAGGTGATTCAGGGCAGGAGTTTCAGGACATGAGATTCAGGGCATGAGTTTCAGTGCAGGACCTTGAGGTCATGAGATTCAGTGCACCAGTTTCAGAGCGTGAGATTCAGGGCATGAGATTCAGGGCATGAGTTTCAAAGCAGGAGATTCAGGGCAGGTGTTTCAGTGCAGGAGTTTCAGGGCATGAGATTCAGGGCATGAGATTCAGGGCATGAGTTTTAGAACAGGAGATTCAGGGAATGAGTTTCAGGGCATGCGTTTCAAGGCAGGAGTTTCAGGGCATGTAATTCAGGGCGTGAGTTTCAGGATATGAGATTCATGGCATGAGTTTCAGTGCAGGAGTTTCAAGGCATGAGATTCAGGGCATGAGTTTCAGGGCATGAGATTCAGGACAGGAGTTTCAAGGCATGAAATTCAGGGCTTGAGTTTCACTGCATGAGTTTGAGGGCAGGAGTTTCAGGGCATGAGATTCAGGGCATGAGTTTCAGTGCATGAGATTCAGGGCTTGAGTTTCAGGGCATGATTTTCTGGGCAGGAGATTCAGGGCAGGTGTTTCAGTGCAGGAGTTTCTGGGCATGAGATTCAGGGCATGAGATTCAGGGCATGAGTTTCAGGATATGAGATTCATGGCATGAGTTTCAGTGCAGGAGTTTCAGGGCATGAGTTTCAGTGCATAAGTTTGAGGGCAGGAGTTTCAAGGCATGAGATTCAGGGCATGAGTTTCAGTGCATGAGTTTGAGGGCAGGAGTTTCAGGGCATGAGATTCAGGGCATGAGTTTCAGGGCATGAGATTCAGGGCAGATATTTCAGGGCATGTAATTCAGGGCATGAGTTTCCGGGCAGCTGATTCAGGGCAGGAGTTATAGGGCATGTGATTCAGGGCATGAGTTTCAGGGCATGAGTTTCAGTGCAGGAGTTTCAAGGCATGAGAGTCAGGGCATGAGTTTCAGGGCATGAGATTCAGGGCAGGTATTTCAGGGCATGTAATTCAGGGCATGAGTTTCTGGGCAGATGATTCAGGGCAGGAGTTTTAGGGCATGTGATTCAGGGCATGAGTTTCAGTGCATGAGTTTCAGGGCAGGAGTTTCTGGGTATGTGATTTCGGGCAAGAGTTTCAGGGCATGAGATTCAGGGCTTGAGTTTCAGGGCATGAGATTCAGGGCATGAGATTCAGGGCATGATTTTCAGGGCAGGAGATTCAGGGCAGGTCTTTCAGTGCAGGAGTTTCAGGGCATGAGATTCAGGGCATGAGTTTCAGGACAGGAGATTCAGGGCATGAGTTTCAGGGCATGAGTTTCAGGGCATGAGTTTCAGGGCAGGAGTTTCAGGGCATCTGATTCAGGGCGTGAGTTTCAGGATATGAGATTCATGGCATGAGTTTCAGTGCAGGAGATTCAGGGCATGAGATTCAGGGCATGATTTTCAGGGCAGGAGATTCAGGGCAGGTGTTTCAGTGCAGGAGTTTCAGGGCATGAGATTCAGGGCATGAGATTCAGGGCATGAGTTTCAGGACAGGAGATTCAGGGCATGAGTTTCAGGGCATGAGTTTCAGGGCATGAGTTTCAGGGCAGGAGTTTCAGGGCATGTGATTCAGGGCGTGAGTTTCAGGATATGAGATACATGGCATGAGTTTCAGTGCAGGAGTTTCAGGGCATGAGATTCAGGGCATGAGTTTCAGGGTAGGTGATTCAGGGCAGGAGTTTCAGGACATGAGATTCAGGGCATGAGTTTCAGTGCAGGACCTTGAGGTCATGAGATTCAGTGCACCAGTTTCAGAGCGTGAGATTCAGGGCATGAGATTCAGGGCATGAGTTTCAAAGCAGGAGATTCAGGGCAGGTGTTTCAGTGCAGGAGTTTCAGGGCATGAGATTCAGGGCATGAGATTCAGGGCATGAGTTTTAGAACAGGAGATTCAGGGAATGAGTTTCAGGGCATGCGTTTCAAGGCAGGAGTTTCAGGGCATGTAATTCAGGGCGTGAGTTTCAGGATATGAGATTCATGGCATGAGTTTCAGTGCAGGAGTTTCAAGGCATGAGATTCAGGGCATGAGTTTCAGGGCATGAGATTCAGGACAGGAGTTTCAAGGCATGAAATTCAGGGCTTGAGTTTCACTGCATGAGTTTGAGGGCAGGAGTTTCAGGGCATGAGATTCAGGGCATGAGTTTCAGTGCATGATATTCAGGGCTTGAGTTTCAGGGCATGATTTTCTGGGCAGGAGATTCAGGGCATGAGTTTCAGTGCAGGAGTTTCAGGGCATGAGTTTCAGTGCATAAGTTTGAGGGCAGGAGTTTCAAGGCATGAGATTCAGGGCATGAGTTTCAGTGCATGAGTTTGAGGGCAGGAGTTTCAGGGCATGAGATTCAGGGCATGAGTTTCAGGGCATGAGATTCAGGGCAGATATTTCAGGGCATGTAATTCAGGGCATGAGTTTCCGGGCAGCTGATTCAGGGCAGGAGTTATAGGGCATGTGATTCAGGGCATGAGTTTCAGGGCATGAGTTTCAGTGCAGGAGTTTCAAGGCATGAGAGTCAGGGCATGAGTTTCAGGGCATGAGATTCAGGGCAGGTATTTCAGGGCATGTAATTCAGGGCATGAGTTTCTGGGCAGATGATTCAGGGCAGGAGTTTTAGGGCATGTGATTCAGGGCATGAGTTTCAGTGCATGAGTTTCAGGGCAGGAGTTTCTGGGTATGTGATTTCGGGCAAGAGTTTCAGGGCATGAGATTCAGGGCTTGAGTTTCAGGGCATGAGATTCAGGGCATGAGATTCAGGGCATGATTTTCAGGGCAGGAGATTCAGGGCAGGTCTTTCAGTGCAGGAGTTTCAGGGCATGAGATTCAGGGCATGAGTTTCAGGACAGGAGATTCAGGGCATGAGTTTCAGGGCATGAGTTTCAGGGCATGAGTTTCAGGGCAGGAGTTTCAGGGCATCTGATTCAGGGCGTGAGTTTCAGGATATGAGATTCATGGCATGAGTTTCAGTGCAGGACTGAGGTCATGAGATTCAGTGCAGGTCAGGTGAGTTCAGGGCATGAGATTCAGGGCATGAGTTTCAGGGCAGGAGATTCAGGGCAGGTGTTCAGTGCAGGAGTTTCAGGGCATGAGATTCAGGGCATGAGATTCAGGGCATGAGTTTCAGGACAGGAGATTCAGGGCATGAGTTTCAGGGCATGAGTTTCAGGGCATGAGTTTCAGGGCAGGAGTTTCAGGGCATGTGATTCAGGGCGTGAGTTTCAGGATATGAGATACATGGCATGAGTTTCAGTGCAGGAGTTTCAGGGCATGAGATTCAGGGCATGAGTTTCAGGGTAGGTGATTCAGGGCAGGAGTTTCAGGACATGAGATTCAGGGCATGAGTTTCAGTGCAGGACCTTGAGGTCATGAGATTCAGTGCACCAGTTTCAGAGCGTGAGATTCAGGGCATGAGATTCAGGGCATGAGTTTCAAAGCAGGAGATTCAGGGCAGGTGTTTCAGTGCAGGAGTTTCAGGGCATGAGATTCAGGGCATGAGATTCAGGGCATGAGTTTTAGAACAGGAGATTCAGGGAATGAGTTTCAGGGCATGCGTTTCAAGGCAGGAGTTTCAGGGCATGGAATTCAGGGCGTGAGTTTCAGGATATGAGATTCATGGCATGAGTTTCAGTGCAGGAGTTTCAAGGCATGAGATTCAGGGCATGAGTTTCAGGGCATGAGATTCAGGACAGGAGTTTCAAGGCATGAAATTCAGGGCTTGAGTTCACTGCATGAGTTGAGGGCAGGAGTTTCAGGGCATGAGATTCAGGGCATGAGTTTCAGTGCATGAGATTCAGGGCTTGAGTTTCAGGGCATGATTTTCTGGGCAGGAGATTCAGGCAGGTGTTTCAGTGCAGGAGTTTCTGGCATGAGATTCAGGCATGAGATTCAGGGCATGAGTTTCAGGATATGAGATTCATGGCATGAGTTTCAGTGCAGGAGTTTCAGGGCATGAGTTTCAGTGCATAAGTTTGAGGGCAGGAGTTTCAAGGCATGAGATTCAGGGCATGAGTTTCAGTGCATGAGTTTGAGGGCAGGAGTTTCAGGGCATGAGATTCAGGGCATGAGTTTCAGGGCATGAGATTCAGGGCAGATATTTCAGGGCATGTAATTCAGGGCATGAGTTTCCGGGCAGCTGATTCAGGGCAGGAGTTATAGGGCATGTGATTCAGGGCATGAGTTTCATTGCATGAGTTTCAGTGCAGGAGTTTCAAGGCATGAGAGTCAGGGCATGAGTTTCAGGGCATGAGATTCAGGGCAGGTATTTCAGGGCATGTAATTCAGGGCATGAGTTTCTGGGCAGATGATTCAGGGCAGGAGTTTTAGGGCATGTGATTCAGGGCATGAGTTTCAGTGCATGAGTTTCAGGGCAGGAGTTTCTGGGTATGTGATTTCGGGCAAGAGTTTCAGGGCATGAGATTCAGGGCTTGAGTTTCAGGGCATGAGATTCAGGGCATGAGATTCAGGCATGATTTTCAGGGCTTGAGGTTGAGGCATGAGTTTCAGGCATGAGATTCAGGGCATCAGTTTCAGTGCAGGAACTTGAGGGCATGAGATTCAGTGCACGAGTTTCAGAGCATGAGATTCAGGGCATGAGATTCAGGCATGATTTTCAGGGCAGGAGATTCAGGCAGGTGTTTCAGTGCAGGAGTTTCAGGGCATGAGATTCAGGGCATGAGATTCAGGGCATGAGTTTCAGGGCATGAGTTTCAGGGCAGGAGTTTCAGGGCATGTGATTCAGGGCGTGAGTTTCAGGATATGAGATACATGGCATGAGTTTCAGTGCAGGAGTTTCAGGGCATGAGATTCAGGGCATGAGTTTCAGGGTAGGTGATTCAGGGCAGGAGTTTCAGGACATGAGATTCAGGGCATGAGTTTCAGTGCAGGACCTTGAGGTCATGAGATTCAGTGCACCAGTTTCAGAGCGTGAGATTCAGGGCATGAGATTCAGGGCATGAGTTTCAAAGCAGGAGATTCAGGGCAGGTGTTTCAGTGCAGGAGTTTCAGGGCATGAGATTCAGGGCATGAGATTCAGGGCACAGGGAATGAGTTTCAGGGCATGCGTTTCAAGGCAGGAGTTTCAGGGCATGTAATTCAGGGCGTGAGTTTCAGGATATGAGATTCATGGCATGAGTTTCAGTGCAGGAGTTTCAAGGCATGAGATTCAGGGCATGAGTTTCAGGGCATGAGATTCAGGACAGGAGTTTCAAGGCATGAAATTCAGGGCTTGAGTTTCACTGCATGAGTTTGAGGGCAGGAGTTTCAGGGCATGAGATTCAGGGCATGAGTTTCAGTGCATGAGATTCAGGGCTTGAGTTTCAGGGCATGATTTTCTGGGCAGGAGATTCAGGGCAGGTGTTTCAGTGCAGGAGTTTCTGGGCATGAGATTCAGGGCATGAGATTCAGGGCATGAGTTTCAGGATATGAGATTCATGGCATGAGTTTCAGTGCAGGAGTTTCAGGGCATGAGTTTCAGTGCATAAGTTTGAGGGCAGGAGTTTCAAGGCATGAGATTCAGGGCATGAGTTTCAGTGCATGTGTTTGAGGGCAGGAGTTTCAGGGCATGAGATTCAGGGCATGAGTTTCAGGGCATGAGATTCAGGGCAGATATTTCAGGGCATGTAATTCAGGGCATGAGTTTCCGGGCAGCTGATTCAGGGCAGGAGTTATAGGGCATGTGATTCAGGGCATGAGTTTCAGGGCATGAGTTTCAGTGCAGGAGTTTCAAGGCATGAGAGTCAGGGCATGAGTTTCAGGGCATGAGATTCAGGGCAGGTATTTCAGGGCATGTAATTCAGGGCATGAGTTTCTGGGCAGATGATTCAGGGCAGGAGTTTTAGGGCATGTGATTCAGGGCATGAGTTTCAGTGCATGAGTTTCAGGGCAGGAGTTTCTGGGTATGTGATTTCGGGCAAGAGTTTCAGGGCATGAGATTCAGGGCTTGAGTTTCAGGGCATGAGATTCAGGGCATGAGATTCAGGGCATGATTTTCAGGGCAGGAGATTCAGGGCAGGTCTTTCAGTGCAGGAGTTTCAGGGCATGAGATTCAGGGCATGAGTTTCAGGACAGGAGATTCAGGGCATGAGTTTCAGGGCATGAGTTTCAGGGCATGAGTTTCAGGGCAGGAGTTTCAGGGCATCTGATTCAGGGCGTGAGTTTCAGGATATGAGATTCATGGCATGAGTTTCAGTGCAGGAGTTTCAGGGCATGAGATTCAGGGCATGAGTTTCAGGGTAGGTGATTCAGGGCAGGAGTTTCAGGACATGAGATTCAGGGCATGAGTTTCAGTGCAGGAACCTGAGGTCATGAGATTCAGTGCACGAGTTTCAAAGCATGAGATTCCGGTCATGAGATTCAGGGCATGAGTTTCAGGGCAGGAGATTCAGGGCAGGTGTTTCAGTGCAGGAGTTTCAGGGAATGAGATTCAGGGCATGAGTTTCAGGGCATGAGTTTCAGGGCAGGAGTTTCAGGGCATGTAATTCAGGGCGTGAGTTTCAGGATATGAGATTCATGGCATGAGTTTCAGTGCAGGAGTTTCAGGGCATGAGATTCAGGGCGTGAGTTTCAGGGCATGAGATTCAGGGCAGGTATTTCAGGGCATGTAATTCAGGGCATGAGTTTCTGGGCAGATGATTCAGGGCAGGAGTTTTAGGGCATGTGATTCAGGGCATTAGTTTCAGTGCATGAGTTTCAGTGCAGGAGTTTCAGGGCAAGAGATTCAGGTCATGAGTTTCAGGGCATGAGATTCAGGGCAGGTATTTCAGGGCATGAGGTTCAGGGCATGAGTTTCAGGGCATGAGATTCAGGGCATGAGTTTCAGTGCAGTTAATTGAGGGCATGAGATTCAGTGCACGAGTTTTAGAGCATGAGATTCAGGGCTTCATTTTCAGGGCAGGAGATTCAGGGCAGGTGTTTCAGTGCAGGAGTTTCAGGGCATGAGATTCAGGGCATGAGTTTCAGTGCATGAATTTGAGGGCAGGAGTTTCAAGGCATGAGATTCAGGGCATGAGTTTCAGTGCATGAGTTTGAGGGCAGGAGTTTCAGGGCATGAGATTCAGGGCATGAGTTTCAGGGCATGAGATTCAGGGCAGGTATTTCAGGGCATGTAATTCAGGGCATGAGTTTCTGGGCAGATGATTCAGGGCATGAGTTTTAGGGCATGTGATTCAGGGCATGAGTTTCAGTGCATGAGTTTCAGGGCAGGAGTTTCAGGGTATGTGACTTAGGGCATGAGTTTCAGGGCATGAGATTCAGGGCTTGAGTTTCAGGGCATGAGGTTCAGGGCATGAGTTTCAGGGCATGAGATTCAGGGCTTGAGTTTCAGTGCAGTAACTTGAGGGCATGAGATTCAGTGCACGAGTTTCAGAGCGTGAGATTCAGGGCATGAGATTCAGGGCATGAGTTTCAGGGCAGGAGATTCAGGGCAGGTGTTTCAGTGCAGGAGTTTCAGGACATGAGATTCAGGGCATGAGATTCAGGGCATGAGTTTTAGGACAGGAGATTCAGGGCATGAGTTTCAGGGCATGAGTTTCAGGGCAGGAGTTTCAGGGCATGTAATTCAGAGCGTGAGTTTCAGGATATGAGATTCATGGCATGAGTTTCAGTGCAGGAGTTTCAGGGCATGAGATTCAGGGCATGAGTTTCAGGGCATGAGATTCAGGGCAGGTATTTCAGGGCATGTAATTCAGGGCATGAGTTTCTGGGCAGATGATTCAGGGCATGAGTTTTAGGGCATGTGATTCAGGGCATGAGTTTCAGTGCATGAGTTTCAGGGCAGGAGTTTCAGGGTATGTGATTTAGGGCATGAGTTTCAGGGCATGAGATTCAGGGCTTGAGTTTCAGGGAATGAGATTCAGGGCATGAGTTTCAGTGCAGGAACTTGAGGGCATGAGATTCAGTGCACGAGTTTCAGAGCATGAGATTCAGGGCATGAGATTCAGGGCATGATTTTTAAGGCAGGAGATTCAGGGCTGGTGTTTCAGTGCAGGAGTTTCAGGGCATGAGATTCAGGGCATGAGATTCAGGGCATTAGTTTATGGGCATGAGATTCAGGGCAGGTATTTCAGGGCATGTAATTCAGGTCATGAGTTTCTGGGCAGATGATTCAGGGCAGGAATTTTAGGGCATGTGATTCAGGGCATGTAATTCAGGGCATGAGTTTCTGGGCAGATGATTCAGGGCAGGAATTTTAGGGCATGTGATTCAGGGCATGAGTTTCAGTGCATGAGTTTCAGGGCAGTAGTTTCAGGGTATGTGATTTAGGGTATGAGTTTCAGGGCATGAGATTCCGGGCTTGAGTTTCAGGGCATGAGATTCAGGGCAGAGTTTTAGGGCATGTGATTCAGGGCACAAGTTTGAGTGCATGAGTTTCAGGGCAGTAGTTTCAGGGCATGAGATTCAGGGCTTGAGTTTCAGGGCATGAGGTTCAGGGCATGAGTTTCAGGTCATGAGATTCAGGGCATGAGTTTCAGTGCAGGAACATGAGGGCATGAGATTCAGGGCATGAGTTTCAGAGCATGAGATTCAGGGCTTGAGATTCAGGGCATGATTTTCAGGGCAGGAGATTCAGGGCAGGTGTTTCAGTGCAGGAGTTTCAGGGCATGAGATTCAGGGCATGAGATTCAGGGCATGAGTTTCAGGACAGGAAATTCAGGGCATGAGTTTCAGGGCATGAGTTTCAGGGCAGGAGTTTCAGGGCATGTGATTCAGGGCGTGGGTTTCAGGATATGAGATTCATGGCATGAGTTTCAGTGCAGGAGTTTCAGGGCATGAGTTTCAGGGCTTGAGTTTCAGGGCATGAGGTTCAGGGCATGAGTTTCAGGTCATGAGATTCAGGGCATGAGTTTCAGTGCAGGAACTTGAGGGGATGAGATTCAGGGCATGAGTTTCAGTGCATGAGATTCAGGGCATGAGATTCAGGGCATGATTTTCAGGGCAGGAGATTCAGGACAGGAAATTCAGGGCATGAGTTTCAGGGCATGAGTTTCAGGGCAGGAGTTTCAGGGCATGTGATTCAGGGCGTGAGTTTCAGGATATGAGATTCATGGCAAGAGTTTCAGTGCAGGAGTTTCAGGGCATGAGATTCAGGGCATGAGTTTCAGAGCATGAGATTCAGGGCATGAGATTCAGGGCATGATTTTCAGGGCAGGAGATTCAGGGCAGGTGTTTCAGTGCAGGAGTTTCAGGGCATGAGATTCAGGGCATGAGATTCAGCGCATGAGTTTCAGGACAGGAGATTCAGGCCATGAGTTTCAGGGCATGAGTTTCAGGGCATGAGATTCAGGGCATGAGATTCAGGGCTTCATTTTCAGGGCAGGAGATTCAGGGCAGGTGTTTCAGTGCCGGAGTTTCAGGGCACGAGATTCAGGGCATGAGATTCAGGACATGAGTTTCAGGGCATGAGTTTCAGGGCATGAGTTTCAGGGCAGGAGTTTCAGGGCATGTGATTCAAGGCGTGAGTTTCAGGATATGAGATTCATGGCATGAGTTTCAGTGCAGGTGTTTCAGGGCATGAGACTCAGGGCATGAGTTTCAGTGCATGAGTTTGAGGGCAGGAGTTTCAAGGCATGAGATTGTGGGCATGAGTTTCAGTGCATGAGTTTGAGGGCAGGAGTTTCAGGGCATGAGATTCAGGGCATGAGTTTCAGGGCATGAGATTCAGGGCAGGTATTTCAGGGCATGTAATTCAGGGCATGAGTTTCTGGGCAGATGATTCAGGGCATGAGTTTTAGGGCATGTGATTCAGGGCATGACTTTCAGGGCATGACTTTCAGTGCATGAGTTTCAGGGCAGGAGTTTCAGGGCATGAGATTCAGGGCATGAGTTTCAGGGCATGAGATTCAGGGCAGGTATTTCAGGGCATGTAATTCAGGGCATGAGTTTCTGGGCAGATGATTCAGGGCATGAGTTTTAGGGCATGTGATTCAGGGCATGAGTTTCAGTGCATGAGTTTCAGGGCAGGAGTTTCAGGGTATGTGATTTAGGGCATGAGTTTCAGGGCATGAGATTCAGGGCTTGAGTTTCAGGGAATGAGATTCAGGGCATGAGTTTCAGTGCAGGAACTTGAGGGCATGAGATTCAGTGCACGAGTTTCAGAGCATGAGATTCAGGGCATGAGATTCAGGGCATGATTTTTAAGGCAGGAGATTCAGGGCTGGTGTTTCAGTGCAGGAGTTTCAGGGCATGAGATTCAGGGCATGAGATTCAGGGCATTAGTTTATGGGCATGAGATTCAGGGCAGGTATTTCAGGGCATGTAATTCAGGTCATGAGTTTCTGGGCAGATGATTCAGGGCAGGAATTTTAGGGCATGTGATTCAGGGCATGTAATTCAGGGCATGAGTTTCTGGGCAGATGATTCAGGGCAGGAATTTTAGGGCATGTGATTCAGGGCATGAGTTTCAGTGCATGAGTTTCAGGGCAGTAGTTTCAGGGTATGTGATTTAGGGTATGAGTTTCAGGGCATGAGATTCAGGGCTTGAGTTTCAGGGCATGAGATTCAGGGCAGAGTTTTAGGGCATGATTTTCAGGGCAGGAGATTCAGGACAGGAAATTCAGGGCATGAGTTTCAGGGCATGAGTTTCAGGGCAGGAGTTTCAGGGCATGTGATTCAGGGCGTGAGTTTCAGGATATGAGATTCATGGCAAGAGTTTCAGTGCAGGAGTTTCAGGGCATGAGATTCAGGGCATGAGTTTCAGAGCATGAGATTCAGGGCATGAGATTCAGGGCATGATTTTCAGGGCAGGAGATTCAGGGCAGGTGTTTCAGTGCAGGAGTTTCAGGGCATGAGATTCAGGGCATGAGATTCAGCGCATGAGTTTCAGGACAGGAGATTCAGGCCATGAGTTTCAGGGCATGAGTTTCAGGGCATGAGATTCAGGGCATGAGATTCAGGGCTTCATTTTCAGGGCAGGAGATTCAGGGCAGGTGTTTCAGTGCCGGAGTTTCAGGGCACGAGATTCAGGGCATGAGATTCAGGACATGAGTTTCAGGGCATGAGTTTCAGGGCATGAGTTTCAGGGCAGGAGTTTCAGGGCATGTGATTCAAGGCGTGAGTTTCAGGATATGAGATTCATGGCATGAGTTTCAGTGCAGGTGTTTCAGGGCATGAGACTCAGGGCATGAGTTTCAGTGCATGAGTTTGAGGGCAGGAGTTTCAAGGCATGAGATTGTGGGCATGAGTTTCAGTGCATGAGTTTGAGGGCAGGAGTTTCAGGGCATGAGATTCAGGGCATGAGTTTCAGGGCATGAGATTCAGGGCAGGTATTTCAGGGCATGTAATTCAGGGCATGAGTTTCTGGGCAGATGATTCAGGGCATGAGTTTTAGGGCATGTGATTCAGGGCATGACTTTCAGGGCATGACTTTCAGTGCATGAGTTTCAGGGCAGGAGTTTCAGGGCATGAGATTCAGGGCATGAGTTTCAGGGCATGAGATTCAGGGCAGGTATTTCAGGGCATGTAATTCAGGGCATGAGTTTCTGGGCAGATGATTCAGGGCATGAGTTTTAGGGCATGTGATTCAGGGCATGAGTTTCAGTGCATGAGTTTCAGGGCAGGAGTTTCAGGGTATGTGATTTAGGGCATGAGTTTCAGGGCATGAGATTCAGGGCTTGAGTTTCAGGGAATGAGATTCAGGGCATGAGTTTCAGTGCAGGAACTTGAGGGCATGAGATTCAGTGCACGAGTTTCAGAGCATGAGATTCAGGGCATGAGATTCAGGGCATGAATTTTAAGGCAGGAGATTCAGGGCTGGTGTTTCAGTGCAGGAGTTTCAGGGCATGAGATTCAGGGCATGAGATTCAGGGCATTAGTTTATGGGCATGAGATTCAGGGCAGGTATTTCAGGGCATGTAATTCAGGTCATGAGTTTCTGGGCAGATGATTCAGGGCAGGAATTTTAGGGCATGTGATTCAGGGCATGTAATTCAGGGCATGAGTTTCTGGGCAGATGATTCAGGGCAGGAATTTTAGGGCATGTGATTCAGGGCATGAGTTTCAGTGCATGAGTTTCAGGGCAGTAGTTTCAGGGTATGTGATTTAGGGTATGAGTTTCAGGGCATGAGATTCAGGGCTTGAGTTTCAGGGCATGAGATTCAGGGCAGAGTTTTAGGGCATGTGATTCAGGGCACGAGTTTGAGTGCATGAGTTTCAGGGCAGGAGTTTCAGGGTATGTGATTTAGGGCATGAGTTTCAGAGCATGAGATTCAGTGCATGAGATTCAGGGTATGATTTTCAGCGCAGGAGATTCAGGGCAGGTGTTTCAGTGCAGGAGTTTCAGGGCATGAGATTCAGAGCATGAGATTCAGGGCATGAGTTTTAGGACAGGAGATTCAGGGCATGAGTTTCAGGGCATGAGTTTCAGGGCAGGAGTTTCAGGGCATGTAATTCAGGGCGTGAGTTTCAGGATATGAGATTCATGGCATGAGTTTGAGTGCAGGAGTTTCAGGGCATGAGATTCAGGGCATGAGTTTCAGGGCATGAGATTCAGGGCAGGTATTTCAGGGCATGTAATTCAGGGCATGAGTTTCTGGGCAGATGATTCAGGGCAGGAGTTTTAGGGCATGAGATTCAGGGCATGAGATTCAGTGCATGAGTTTCAGAGCAGTAGTTTCAGGGTATGTGATTTAGGGCATGAGTTTCAGGGCATGAGATTCAGGGCTTGAGTTTCAGGGCATGAGGTTCAGGGCATGAGTTTCAGGGCATGAGTTTCAGTGCAGGAGTTTTAGGGCATGTGATTCAGGGCATGAGTTTGAGTGCATGAGTTTCAGGGCAGGAGTTTCAGGGTATGTGATTTAGGGCATGAGATTCCGGGCATGAGATTCAGGGCTTGAGTTTCAGGGCATGAGGTTCAGGGCATGAGTTTCAGGACATGAGATTCAGGGCATGAGTTTCAGTGCAGGAACATGAGGGCATGAGATTCAGGGCATGAGTTTCAGAGCATGAGATTCAGGGCTTGAGATTCAGGGCATGATTTTCAGGGCAGGAGATTCAGGGCAGGTGTTTCAGTGCAGGAGTTTCAGGGCATGAGATTCAGGGCATGAGATTCAGGGCATGAGTTTCAGGACAGGAAATTCAGGGCATGAGTTTCAGGGCATGAGTTTCAGGGCAGGAGTTTCAGGGCATGTGATTCAGGGCGTGGGTTTCAGGATATGAGATTCATGGCATGAGTTTCAGTGCAGGAGTTTCAGGGCATGAGTTTCAGGGCTTGAGTTTCAGGGCATGAGGTTCAGGGCATGAGTTTCAGGTCATGAGATTCAGGGCATGAGTTTCAGTGCAGGAACTTGAGGGGATGAGATTCAGGGCATGAGTTTCAGTGCATGAGATTCAGGGCATGAGATTCAGGGCATGATTTTCAGGGCAGGAGATTCAGGACAGGAAATTCAGGGCATGAGTTTCAGGGAATGAGTTTCAGGGCAGGAGTTTCAGGGCATGTGATTCAGGGCGTGAGTTTCAGGATATGAGATTCATGGCATGAGTTTCAGTGCAGGAGTTTCAGGGCATGAGATTCAGGGCATGAGTTTCAGAGCATGAGATTCAGGGCATGAGATTCAGGGCATGATTTTCAGGGCAGGAGATTCAGGGCAGGTGTTTCAGTGCAGGAGTTTCAGGGCATGAGATTCAGGGCATGAGATTCAGGGCATGAGTTTCAGGACAGGAGATTCAGGCCATGAGTTTCAGGGCATGAGTTTCAGGGCATGAGATTCAGGGCATGAGATTCAGGGCTTCATTTTCAGGGCAGGAGATTCAGGGCAGGTGTTTCAGTGCCGGAGTTTCAGGGCACGAGATTCAGGGCATGAGATTCAGGACATGAGTTTCAGGGCATGAGTTTCAGGGCATGAGTTTCAGGGCAGGAGTTTCAGGGCATGTGATTCAAGGCGTGAGTTTCAGGATATGAGATTCATGGCATGAGTTTCAGTGCAGGTGTTTCAGGGCATGAGACTCAGGGCATGAGTTTCAGTGCATGAGTTTGAGGGCAGGAGTTTCAAGGCATGAGATTGTGGGCATGTGTTTCAGTGCATGAGTTTGAGGGCAGGAGTTTCAGGGCATGAGATTCAGGGCATGAGTTTCAGGGCATGAGATTCAGGGCAGGTATTTCAGGGCATGTAATTCAGGGCATGAGTTTCTGGGCAGATGATTCAGGGCATGAGTTTTAGGGCATGTGATTCAGGGCATGACTTTCAGGGCATGACTTTCAGTGCATGAGTTTCAGGGCAGGAGTTTCAGGGTATGTGATGTAGGGCATGAGTTTCAGGGCATGAGATTCAGGGCTTGAGATTCAGGGCATGAGTTTCAGAGCATGAGATTCAGGGCATGAGATTCAGGGCATGATTTTCAGGGCAGGAGATTCAGGGCAGGTGTTTCAGTGCAGGAGTTTCAGGGCATGAGATTCAGGGCATGAGATTCAGGGCATGAGTTTCAGGACAGGAAATTCAGGGCATGAGTTTCAGGGCATGAGTTTCAGGGCAGGAGTTTCAGGGCATGTGATTCAGGGCGTGGGTTTCAGGATATGAGATTCATGGCATGAGTTTCAGTGCAGGAGTTTCAGGGCATGAGTTTCAGGGCTTGAGTTTCAGGGCATGAAGTTCAGGGCATGAGTTTCAGGTCATGAGATTCAGGGCATGAGTTTCAGTGCAGGAACTTGAGGGGATGAGATTCAGGGCATGAGTTTCAGTGCATGAGATTCAGGGCATGAGATTCAGGGCATGATTTTCAGGGCAGGAGATTCAGGGCAGGTGTTTCAGTGCAGGAGTTTCAGGATATGAGATTCATGGCATGAGTTTCAGTGCAGGAGTTTCAGGGCATGAGATTCAGGGCATGAGTTTCAGAGCATGAGATTCAGGGCATGAGATTCAGGGCATGAATTTCAGGGCAGGAGATTCAGCGCAGGTGTTTCAGTGCAGGAGTTTCAGGGCATGAGATTCAGGGCATGAGATTCAGGGCATGAGTTTCAGGACAGGAGATTCAGGGCATGAGTTTCAGGGCATGAGATTCAGGGCATGAGATTCAGGGCATGAGATTCAGGGCTTCATTTTCAGGGCAGGAGATTCAGGGCAGGTGTTTCAGTGCCGGAGTTTCAGGGCACGAGATTCAGGGCATGAGATTCAGGACATGAGTTTCAGGGCATGAGTTTCAGGGCATGAGTTTCAGGGCAGGAGTTTCAGGGCATGTGATTCAAGGCGTGAGTTTCAGGATATGAGATTCATGGCATGAGTTTCAGTGCAGGTGTTTCAGGGCATGAGACTCAGGGCATGAGTTTCAGTGCATGAGTTTGAGGGCAGGAGTTTCAGGGCATGAGATTCAGGGCATGAGTTTCAGGGCATGAGATTCAGGGCAGGTATTTCAGGGCATGTAATTCAGGGCATGAGTTTCTGGGCAGATGATTCAGGGCATGAGTTTTAGGGCATGTGATTCAGGGCATGAGTTTCAGTGCATGAGTTTCAGGGCAGGAGTTTCAGGGTATGTGATGTAGGGCATGAGTTTCAGGGCATGAGATTCAGGGCTTGAGATTCAGGGCATGAGTTTCAGAGCATGAGATTCAGGGCATGAGATTCAGGGCATGAATTTCAGGGCAGGAGATTCAGGGCAGGTGTTTCAGTGCAGGAGTTTCAGGGCATGAGATTCAGGGCATGAGATTCAGGGCATGAGATTCAGGGCTTCATTTTCAGGGCAGGAGATTCAGGGTAGGTGTTTTAGTGCAGGAGTTTCATGGCACGAGATTCAGGGCATGAGATTCCGGGCATGAGTTTCAGGGCATGAGTTTCAGGGCAGGAGTTTCAGGGCAGGAGTTTCAGGGCATGTGATTCAAGGCGTGAGTTTCAGGATATGAGATTCATGGCATGAGTTTCAGTGCAGGTGTTTCAGGGCATGAGATTCAGGGCATGAGTTTCAGTGCATGAGTTTGAGGGCAGGAGTTTCAAGGCATGAGATTCAGGGCATGAGTTTCAGTGCATGAGTTTGAGGGCAGGAGTTTCAGGGCATGAGATTCAGGGCATGAGTTTCAGGGCATGAGATTCAGGGCAGGTATTTCAGGGCATGTAATTCAGGGCATGAGTTTCTGGGCAGAAGATTCAGGGCATGAGTTTCAGTGCATGAGTTTCAGGGCAGGAGTTTCATGGTATGTGATTTAGGGCATGAGTTTCAGGGCATGAGATTCAGGGCTTGAGTTTCAGGGCATGAGGTTCGGGGCATGAGTTTCAGGGCATGAGATTCAGGGCTTGAGTTTCAGTGCAGGAACTTGAGGGCATGAGATTCAGTGCACGAGTTTCAGAGCATGAGATTCAGGGCATGAGATTCAGGTCATGATTTTCAAGGCAGGAGATTCAGGGCAGGTGTTTTAGTACAGGAGTTTCAGGACGTGAGATTCAGGGCATGAGTTTCAGTGCAGTAACTTGAGGTCATGAGATTCAGTGCACGAGTTTCAGGGCAGGAGTTTCAGGGCATGAGATTCAGGGCATGAGTTTCAGGGCATGAGATTCAGGGCAGGTATTTCAGGGCATGTAATTCAGGGCATGAGTTTCTGGGCAGATGATTCAGGGCATGAGTTTTAGGGCATGTGATTCAGGGCATGAGTTTCAGTGCATGAGTTTCAGGGCAGGAGTTTCAGGGTATGTGATTTAGGGCATGAGTTTCAGGGCATGAGATTCAGGGCTTGAGTTTCAGGGAATGAGATTCAGGGCATGAGTTTCAGTGCAGGAACTTGAGGGCATGAGATTCAGTGCACGAGTTTCAGAGCATGAGATTCAGGGCATGAGATTCAGGGCATGATTTTTAAGGCAGGAGATTCAGGGCTGGTGTTTCAGTGCAGGAGTTTCAGGGCATGAGATTCAGGGCATGAGATTCAGGGCATTAGTTTATGGGCATGAGATTCAGGGCAGGTATTTCAGGGCATGTAATTCAGGTCATGAGTTTCTGGGCAGATGATTCAGGGCAGGAATTTTAGGGCATGTGATTCAGGGCATGTAATTCAGGGCATGAGTTTCTGGGCAGATGATTCAGGGCAGGAATTTTAGGGCATGTGATTCAGGGCATGAGTTTCAGTGCATGAGTTTCAGGGCAGTAGTTTCAGGGTATGTGATTTAGGGTATGAGTTTCAGGGCATGAGATTCAGGGCTTGAGTTTCAGGGCATGAGATTCAGGGCAGAGTTTTAGGGCATGTGATTCAGGGCACGAGTTTGAGTGCATGAGTTTCAGGGCAGGAGTTTCACGGTATGTGATTTAGGGCATGAGTTTCAGAGCATGAGATTCAGTGCATGAGATTCAGGGTATGATTTTCAGCGCAGGAGATTCAGGGCAGGTGTTTCAGTGCAGGAGTTTCAGGGCATGAGATTCAGAGCATGAGATTCAGGGCATGAGTTTTAGGACAGGAGATTCAGGGCATGAGTTTCAGGGCATGAGTTTCAGGGCAGGAGTTTCAGGGCATGTAATTCAGGGCGTGAGTTTCAGGATATGAGATTCATGGCATGAGTTTGAGTGCAGGAGTTTCAGGGCATGAGATTCAGGGCATGAGTTTCAGGGCATGAGATTCAGGGCAGGTATTTCAGGGCATGTAATTCAGGGCATGAGTTTCTGGGCAGATGATTCAGGGCAGGAGTTTTAGGGCATGAGATTCAGGGCATGAGATTCAGTGCATGAGTTTCAGGGCAGTAGTTTCAGGGTATGTGATTTAGGGCATGAGTTTCAGGGCATGAGATTCAGGGCTTGAGTTTCAGGGCATGAGGTTCAGGGCATGAGTTTCAGGGCATGAGTTTCAGTGCAGGAGTTTTAGGGCATGTGATTCAGGGCATGAGTTTGAGTGCATGAGTTTGAGGGCAGGAGTTTCAGGGCATGAGATTCAGGGCATGAGTTTCAGGGCATGAGATTCAGGGCAGGTATTTCAGGGCATGTAATTCAGGGCATGAGTTTCTGGGCAGAAGAATCAGGGCATGAGTTTCAGTGCATGAGTTTCAGGGCAGGAGTTTCATGGTATGTGATTTAGGGCATGAATTTCAGGGCATGAGATTCAGGGCTTGAGTTTCAGGGCATGAGGTTCGGGGCATGAGTTTCAGGGCATGAGATTCAGGGCTTGAGTTTCAGTGCAGGAACTTGAGGGCATGAGATTCAGTGCACGAGTTTCAGAGCATGAGATTCAGGGCATGAGATTCAGGTCATGATTTTCAAGGCAGGAGATTCAGGGCAGGTGTTTCAGTGCAGGAGTTTCAGGACGTGAGATTCAGGGCATGAGTTTCAGTGCAGTAACTTGAGGTCATGAGATTCAGTGCACGAGTTTCAGGGCAGGAGTTTCAGGGCATGAGATTCAGGGCATGAGTTTCAGGGCATGAGATTCAGGGCAGGTATTTCAGGGCATGTAATTCAGGGCATGAGTTTCTGGGCAGATGATTCAGGGCATGAGTTTTAGGGCATGTGATTCAGGGCATGAGTTTCAGTGCATGAGTTTCAGGGCAGGAGTTTCAGGGTATGTGATTTAGGGCATGAGTTTCAGGGCATGAGATTCAGGGCTTGAGTTTCAGGGAATGAGATTCAGGGCATGAGTTTCAGTGCAGGAACTTGAGGGCATGAGATTCAGTGCACGAGTTTCAGAGCATGAGATTCAGGGCATGAGATTCAGGGCATGATTTTTAAGGCAGGAGATTCAGGGCTGGTGTTTCAGTGCAGGAGTTTCAGGGCATGAGATTCAGGGCATGAGATTCAGGGCATTAGTTTATGGGCATGAGATTCAGGGCAGGTATTTCAGGGCATGTAATTCAGGTCATGAGTTTCTGGGCAGATGATTCAGGGCAGGAATTTTAGGGCATGTGATTCAGGGCATGTAATTCAGGGCATGAGTTTCTGGGCAGATGATTCAGGGCAGGAATTTTAGGGCATGTGATTCAGGGCATGAGTTTCAGTGCATGAGTTTCAGGGCAGTAGTTTCAGGGTATGTGATTTAGGGTATGAGTTTCAGGGCATGAGATTCAGGGCTTGAGTTTCAGGGCATGAGATTCAGGGCAGAGTTTTAGGGCATGTGATTCAGGGCACGAGTTTGAGTGCATGAGTTTCAGGGCAGGAGTTTCACGGTATGTGATTTAGGGCATGAGTTTCAGAGCATGAGATTCAGTGCATGAGATTCAGGGTATGATTTTCAGCGCAGGAGATTCAGGGCAGGTGTTTCAGTGCAGGAGTTTCAGGGCATGAGATTCAGAGCATGAGATTCAGGGCATGAGTTTTAGGACAGGAGATTCAGGGCATGAGTTTCAGGGCATGAGTTTCAGGGCAGGAGTTTCAGGGCATGTAATTCAGGGCGTGAGTTTCAGGATATGAGATTCATGGCATGAGTTTGAGTGCAGGAGTTTCAGGGCATGAGATTCAGGGCATGAGTTTCAGGGCATGAGATTCAGGGCAGGTATTTCAGGGCATGTAATTCAGGGCATGAGTTTCTGGGCAGATGATTCAGGGCAGGAGTTTTAGGGCATGAGATTCAGGGCATGAGATTCAGTGCATGAGTTTCAGGGCAGTAGTTTCAGGGTATGTGATTTAGGGCATGAGTTTCAGGGCATGAGATTCAGGGCTTGAGTTTCAGGGCATGAGGTTCAGGGCATGAGTTTCAGGGCATGAGTTTCAGTGCAGGAGTTTTAGGGCATGTGATTCAGGGCATGAGTTTGAGTGCATGAGTTTCAGGGCAGGAGTTTCAGGGTATGTGATTTAGGGCATGAGATTCCGGGCATGAGATTCAGGGCTTGAGTTTCAGGGCATGAGGTTCAGGGCATGAGTTTCAGGTCATGAGATTCAGGGCATGAGTTTCAGTGCAGGAACATGAGGGCATGAGATTCAGGGCATGAGTTTCAGAGCATGAGATTCAGGGCTTGAGATTCAGGGCATGATTTTCAGGGCAGGAGATTCAGGGCAGGTGTTTCAGTGCAGGAGTTTCAGGGCATGAGATTCAGGGCATGAGATTCAGGGCATGAGTTTCAGGACAGGAAATTCAGGGCATGAGTTTCAGGGCATGAGTTTCAGGGCAGGAGTTTCAGGGCATGTGATTCAGGGCGTGGGTTTCAGGATATGAGATTCATGGCATGAGTTTCAGTGCAGGAGTTTCAGGGCATGAGTTTCAGGGCTTGAGTTTCAGGGCATGAGGTTCAGGGCATGAGTTTCAGGTCATGAGATTCAGGGCATGAGTTTCAGTGCAGGAACTTGAGGGGATGAGATTCAGGGCATGAGTTTCAGTGCATGAGATTCAGGGCATGAGATTCAGGGCATGATTTTCAGGGCAGGAGATTCAGGACAGGAAATTCAGGGCATGAGTTCAGGGCATGAGTTTCAGGGCAGGAGTTTCAGGGCATGTGATTCAGGGCGTGAGTTTCAGGATATGAGATTCATGGCATGAGTTTCAGTGCAGGAGTTTCAGGGCATGAGATTCAGGGCATGAGTTTCAGAGCATGAGATTCAGGGCATGAGATTCAGGGGATGATTTTCAGGGCAGGAGATTCAGGGCAGGTGTTTCAGTGCAGGAGTTTCAGGGCATGAGATTCAGGGCATGAGATTCAGGCATGAGTTTCAGGACAGGAGATTCAGGCCATGAGTTTCAGGGCATGAGTTTCAGGGCATGAGATTCAGGGCATGAGATTCAGGGCTTCATTTTCAGGGCAGAGATTCAGGGCAGGTGTTTCAGTGCCGGAGTTTCAGGGCACGAGATTCAGGGCATGAGATTCAGGACATGAGTTTCAGGGCATGAGTTTCAGGGCATGAGTTTCAGGGCAGGAGTTTCAGGGCATGTGATTCAAGGCGTGAGTTTCAGGATATGAGATTCATGGCATGAGTTTCAGTGCAGGTGTTTCAGGGCATGAGACTCAGGGCATGAGTTTCAGTGCATGAGTTTGAGGGCAGGAGTTTCAAGGCATGAGATTGTGGGCATGAGTTTCAGTGCATGAGTTTGAGGGCAGGTGTTTCAGGGCATGAGATTCAGGGCATGAGTTTCAGGGCATGAGATTCAGGGCAGGTATTTCAGGGCATGTAATTCAGGGCATGAGTTTCTGGGCAGATGATTCAGGGCATGAGTTTTAGGGCATGTGATTCAGGGCATGACTTTCAGGCATGACTTTCAGTGCATGAGTTTCAGGGCAGGAGTTTCAGGGTATGTGATGTAGGGCATGAGTTTCAGGGCATGAGATTCAGGGCTTGAGATTCAGGGCATGAGTTTCAGAGCATGAGATTCAGGGCATGAGATTCAGGGCATGATTTTCAGGGCAGGAGATTCAGGGCAGGTGTTTCAGTGCAGGAGTTTCAGGGCATGAGATTCAGGGCATGAGATTCAGGGCATGAGTTTCAGGACAGGAAATTCAGGGCATGAGTTTCAGGGCATGAGTTTCAGGGCAGGAGTTTCAGGGCATGTGATTCAGGGCGTGGGTTTCAGGATATGAGATTCATGGCATGAGTTTCAGTGCAGGAGTTTCAGGGCATGAGTTTCAGGGCTTGAGTTTCAGGGCATGAAGTTCAGGGCATGAGTTTCAGGTCATGAGATTCAGGGCATGAGTTTCAGTGCAGGAACTTGAGGGGATGAGATTCAGGGCATGAGTTTCAGTGCATGAGATTCAGGGCATGAGATTCAGGGCATGATTTTCAGGGCAGGAGATTCAGGGCAGGTGTTTCAGTGCAGGAGTTTCAGGGCATGAGATTCAGGGCATGTGATTCAGGGCATGAGTTTCAGGACAGGAAATTCAGGGCATGAGTTTCAGGGCATGAGCTTCAGGGCAGGAGTTTCAGGGCATGTGATTCAGGGCGTGAGTTTCAGGATATGAGATTCATGGCATGAGTTTCAGTGCAGGAGTTTCAGGGCATGAGTTTCAGAGCATGAGATTCAGGGCATGAGATTCAGGGCATGATTTTCAGGGCAGGAGATTCAGGGCAGGTGTTTCAGTGCAGGAGTTTCAGGGCATGAGATTCAGGGCATGAGATTCAGGGCATGAGTTTCAGGACAGGAGATTCAGGGCATGAGTTTCAGGGCATGAGTTTCAGGGCATGAGATTCAGGCATGAGATTCAGGGCTTCATTTTCAGGGCAGGAGATTCAGGGCAGGTGTTTCAGTGCCGGAGTTTCAGGGCACGAGATTCAGGGCATGAGATTCAGGACATGAGTTTCAGGGCATGAGTTTCAGGGCATGAGTTTCAGGGCAGGAGTTTCAGGGCATGTGATTCAAGGCGTGAGTTTCAGGATATGAGATTCATGGCATGAGTTTCAGTGCAGGTGTTTCAGGGCATGAGACTCAGGGCATGAGTTTCAGTGCATGAGTTTGAGGGCAGGAGTTTCAGGGCATGAGATTCAGGGCATGAGTTTCAGGGCATGAGATTCAGGGCAGGTATTTCAGGGCATGTAATTCAGGGCATGAGTTTCTGGGCAGATGATTCAGGGCATGAGTTTTAGGGCATGTGATTCAGGGCATGAGTTTCAGTGCATGAGTTTCAGGGCAGGAGTTTCAGGGTATGTGATGTAGGGCATGAGTTTCAGGGCATGAGATTCAGGGCTTGAGATTCAGGGCATGAGTTTCAGAGCATGAGATTCAGGGCATGAGATTCAGGGCATGAATTTCAGGGCAGGAGATTCAGGGCAGGTGTTTCAGTGCAGGAGTTTCAGGGCATGAGATTCAGGGCATGAGATTCAGGGCATGAGATTCAGGGCTTCATTTTCAGGGCAGGAGATTCAGGGTAGGTGTTTCAGTGCAGGAGTTTCATGGCACGAGATTCAGGGCAGGAGTTTCAGGGCATGTGATTCAAGGCGTGAGTTTCAGGATATGAGATTCATGGCATGAGTTTCAGTGCAGGTGTTTCAGGGCATGAGATTCAGGGCATGAGTTTCAGTGCATGAGTTTGAGGGCAGGAGTTTCAAGGCATGAGATTCAGGGCATGAGTTTCAGTGCATGAGTTTGAGGGCAGGAGTTTCAGGGCATGAGATTCAGGGCATGAGTTTCAGGGCATGAGATTCAGGGCAGGTATTTCAGGGCATGTAATTCAGGGCATGAGTTTCTGGGCAGAAGATTCAGGGCATGAGTTTCAGTGCATGAGTTTCAGGGCAGGAGTTTCATGGTATGTGATTTAGGGCATGAGTTTCAGGGCATGAGATTCAGGGCTTGAGTTTCAGGGCATGAGGTTCGGGGCATGAGTTTCAGGGCATGAGATTCAGGGCTTGAGTTTCAGTGCAGGAACTTGAGGGCATGAGATTCAGTGCACGAGTTTCAGAGCATGAGATTCAGGGCATGAGATTCAGGTCATGATTTTCAAGGCAGGAGATTCAGGGCAGGTGTTTCAGTGCAGGAGTTTCAGGACGTGAGATTCAGGGCATGAGTTTCAGTGCAGTAACTTGAGGTCATGAGATTCAGTGCACGAGTTTCAGAGCGTGAGATTCAGGGCATGAGATTCAGGGCATGAGATTCAGGGCAGGAGATTCAGGGCAGGTGTTTCAGTGCAGGAGTTTCAGGCATGAGATTCAGGACATGAGATTCAGGGCATGAGTTTTAGGACAGGAGATTCAGGGCATGAGTTTCAGGGCATGAGTTTCAGGCAGAGTTTCAGGGCATGTAATTCAGGGCGTGAGTTTCAGGATATGAGATTCATGGCATGAGTTTCAGTGCAGGAGTTTCACGGCATGAGATTCAGGGCATGTGTTTCAGGGCATGAGATTCAGGGCAGGTATTTCAGGCGC